>NW_003205656.1:0-1532 GCF_000006405.1 Perkinsus marinus ATCC 50983 | reverse complement strand
CGATACAGGAGTTTGTACGCATGAGCAGCTTGGCGCAGTGGATAGCGTGTTGGGCTCATAACCCAAAGGTCCCTTGATCGAAACAAGGAGCTGCTATTCATCACAATACACTCGAGATGGTTATTAAACTGAGAGGTGCAGCTTATCGACTGCATAGATCAGTCTTACCGAAAAATTTCCACTAAACAGAGTCGGTGTTTTCGTACCATTCCGTGCGGGAGGCCCAACCGTGCCAGTTCAGGGGAAAAACAACGTTAATAAAGCGTTGTCCGTGCATAGAAAAGAGCTATTCACCTAGAGCAGAACTCCTTGCAGGAATGATGAATGACCGCCCGGTACCTCAGAACGCGTTGCGGAGATGAAACAACCGCCCAAATTCACGAGCCGCCGCATGCGGTTTCAAAATGTGCTTGCAAGCAGGAACTTCGATGTCACGAAAAAGTTGTGCAGCTTGTGCCGAGCTAGCTGTAGTATGCGATGAGAACCTTACCAGTTGGAGTTATCAACCGAGATAGAATGCGGCCTACCATGGGAGAGATATAGTAGCAGTTCGCGATCTCAGGTACGGGTTTAAGGCCTAATCAGACTCTTGGCCGCGGGATGGTTGACGACGGTACGTCCGAGAAGGGATTCAGATGTCCCTCTACAAGTATCACAGGTATACTCAATCACTACGTAAATGATATGCACCGGTAGTCTAATGGTTAGGATATCTGCCTCCCAAGCAGATGGTACGGGTTCGATTCCCGGGCGGTGCAGTTCGTATCAACGAGAGAAGGGTCTCTAGACTATCGTGGAACAGTTATGCTCAGCACGTCAGGGCGATACAGGAGTTTGTACGTATGAGCAGCTTGGCGCAGTGGATAGCGTGTTGGGCTCATAACCCAAAGGTCCTTTGATCGAAACAAGGAGCTGCTATTCATTACAATACACTCGAGATGGTTATTAAACTGAGAGGTGCAGCTTATCGACTGCATAGATCAGTCTTACCGAAAAATTTCCACTAAACAGAGTCGGTGTTTTCGTACCATTCCGTGCGGTTGGCCCAACCGTGCCAGTTCAGGGGAAAAACAACATTAATAAAGCGTTGTCCATGCATAGAAAAGAGCTATTCACCTAGAGCAGAACTCCTTGCAAGAATGATGAATGACCGCCCGGTACCGCAGAACGCGTTGCGGAGATGAAACAACCGCCCAAATTCACGAGCCGCCGCATGCGGTTTCAAAATGTGCTTGCAAGCAGGAACTTCGATGTCACGAAAAAGTTGTGCAGCTTGTGCCGAGCTAGCTGTAGTATGCGATGAGAACCTTACCAGTTGGAGTTATCAATCGAGATGGAATGCGGCCTACCATGCGAGAGATATAGTAGCAGTTCGCGATCTCAGGTACGCGTTTAAGGCCTAATCAGACTCTTGGCCGCGGGATGGTTGACGACGGTACGTCCGAGAAGGGATTCAGATGTCCCTCTACAAGTATCACAGGAATACTCAATCACTACATAAGTGATATGCACCGCTAGTCTAATGTTAGGAT
>NW_003214186.1:0-996 GCF_000006405.1 Perkinsus marinus ATCC 50983 | reverse complement strand
TGTTTGCATATATGTCGATGACCGTGGTGGATGGCATGACTGTTGGTCGTATGAGCATATGGCGATTTGAGACGCGCCTGAGAGAAGCTCTAGATGTTGCCTTCACTTGCAAAGTAACATTGATAAGACAATCGTAATCGAATCGTTTCTAGGAGCTCATTGCACGGGAGGCTGAACAACACTACATAAAAGCATTTCTGTTGAGCCAAGATGACTCATCTTAGATGAGGTTGTTACTCTAATACTTGACAATTTTTCGAGGCCACTATCATGCTGTACACCCCCCCCCCCCCTGTGAGTTATAGGAGCTACATCAAATCCTATCTAGCTATAGCTAGCTCCCTCCTCCACCAAAGGCAGCCGTGAGGGGAAATATGCACATGGTCAACTATATGTGTAACACATAATGTGTTGGCCATAATATGGGAATTTCGGAGGATTCTTCTTGGTTTCTGTACACTTCTACCGCAAATTATTCTACCGGGAAACGAGAACATTTCCCTGCTGCTTCTGATGCCTCATGCAGATGAGACCATTGGAGATGATCGAAGCGAATCGGACAATGTTACTGAAGCGATGGCTGTTTTCACTATGGCAATCATTTCGCTGTTTCAGGTGAGATTATTACCATACCCACAACCACTACTACCGACTCTGAGTCACTGTAGTACACTGTACTCACCTACTATAATAAAAACACTCTACGTTAGAAACCAAATCCATTCCTCTCGCTAAACCTAAGCGGACTCATACCACACCTCCACGACAGACAATTTGTGAAGTCCCCAGTCATCATAAAATACGATGGTTTACGACCCAGGATACCAAAGCGGATCGAGCAGGAGGAGGATGCAACTTGACAACGCAAACCGTTTGGCATGAAATCACTAACCACATGCTGTCGATATTCAGTGCTGAATGTAATGGACTTGAATCATTAGCAGAATGACGATGAAAAAAATATACAAGTGAATTCATAACTAACCACCGAAGCCA
>NW_003211075.1:0-1021 GCF_000006405.1 Perkinsus marinus ATCC 50983 | reverse complement strand
GTGATTATGATTCACCAGTAGCCTCCAAGTCTGAGTCGGAAATTACTGTTGTTTTTTATTTGTCTTGTATAGAAGTCGCGGCATAGACTATGGCTTCTCTGTAGTTGAATTCGTTTCTCCCGTAGTGAGCACACTACAAATCTATACCTAGTATTACTCCTCATATCTCTAAACTCGGTGCTGGTTTATACGCTGATGCTTATGATATGTTAGTCGTTGACATCGTCCTAGCAATCTTGAACGAAATGCAAGGGGAAGGAGATCCTACTGGACTTGGCATTGATGACAAGACCAAAGGTGTAGTAGTATTCGCGACCTCTATCGGTGCTGTTGCTGGTATACTTCTTTTCGGAGTAGTAGTTGACTAGTTCGTTCATCTCGCATGGTCCTCTAGTTCGTCAAAAGGATTACCTCCGTTCCTTTTCCATTCAGCAATAGAGTGTCGTCGTCACTTGCCGTCTTCAGTTGATTCAGTTGAGTTACCTCCTCCTCCTCCTACTTTCTGGGTGTTACTTTATTATTACCATACAATGTGATGATGAGCACGTGTTGGTCGGGATGCGTCTGAGACCCGCAAGTAGGAGGATCACCTTGCTTAGACGATTCATCATCCATATGCAAACTCAAGAGTAGAGGATATTCGGAGAGATTGATAACTTTGAATCGGCTAAAGTCCCAGACTCAACATCCCCCCGACCAACATCCCGTGCTTTACTTTTCTACCAACACGCGTACCAACTAGCTGATGTTGGCCATAACTCTCTGTGTCAAGATTGGTGATGAGATTCATCGTCACCATCGGTTACAGCCGATATGCTCTTATCATGACTTGGATAGTGCTGTGAAGAACTACTACACTATGAGCGGCGAATTGGGTTCATATGTAAGCACGGATGAATAATTGTTCATACTCATGAGTGTGTCAATTTGCTGTTTTTTATGTGCTGATTACTGATTCGGTATTTGGTATGCCTTCAGGAGAGCATTATATAATGACGAAACGGGCGAAGTGGCAGAGTGA
>NW_003210733.1:0-8613 GCF_000006405.1 Perkinsus marinus ATCC 50983 | reverse complement strand
GTCGAAAGCCCTAGAGCGTAGAGCTTCCAAAGGCATTCTACCATCCTCTTCCTCACTTCAGCGTGAGAGTCTTAGTGGGATGGAGTTTATGTTTGGCCGTATCAATGGTTTCTAGCGCTGATTCGGCACGAGACTGACATCTGGAATCCGAGTATTTGAGGGTTTCTGCATGAAGCGAAATGGAAATTCTGTCTCGCTCCGAATGAGCGTATGAATGGACGAATCGAGGAACTGACGAGGTCCAGCATCGGGAATGGAGTGAAGGAGCGCGACTCGAGGGATTCCCTCGGAGGGAATCAGCCTGTCGAAGGAATGATTGTTCACGGTAGCAGGCTTTGTCTACTGAGTTACTTAGTCTAAGTACATTTCACTCCGTGAACACTTCTTGATCCTGCTCCAAACGCTTGTCAGTACTTGATTAACGAGGATCAGGAGAGGAAGCAGGTTATTAAGACCAGGTCTTAATAACCTGCTTCGTGACAATGGAAAGGTCCTTTCCATTGTCACGGAAGTGTAATATATACAAGTGCGGAGTGGCAACGGTATCCCAAATCGCGTGATCCGGATTCTACCTTGCGAACCATGAAGAGACATCTTTTTGTGTTATAGTCTCGTACCACTCGTTTCCCAGATTGGGTCGAGATGGGGGTACTCCGCGACATGAGTAGGTGTCGACTGTACTCGAACAGGATCACTTTTGTAGTGATTTCCTTTCGTTCACAAGAGTACTCTTGACAAAACCCTAAACCGTGATGAGGAGTTGTATACCCCACCCTAATGGAGGTGTAGTCAGTACAGTCATGTACTCGACTTCGATGATCCATCCCGTATGGGAGTGGGGTGTGGGTATTGCTGAGCGGTTAACTTACGGTTTTCCATTTTGTGGATTAGAAAATGCTATAGTCGTTTGATGTTGATTTTGTAATGTTGGTCTGTTTGACGCTCATTGGTGTGAGTAAGGTAAGTGGGGGAATTTCATTATTGCAATCATTGTATGTGTCAGTGGGGTAAATTGTGTGTAATCGTACAGAACATACAATGAACTGGTGATTGGTGATCTAACTAGCATACTAACAGTGCAACATTAGCGTGCTAACATTGCTCATATGTTGTTTGTTACGACTAGATAGATGTATCATGTTTTGTGATCTTATACTTGTAAAACGTTACCCTTACTAATTCAAAGGATAATAATGGGCGACACAACTTGAGCTGTTAGATGTAATATCTGCTTTACTGGATTGCTGTCACTAGGAGCATGAAACGGCCGAGCCCACATTTGAAGCTCAACAGACATGTGGAGACATCTACCTTGCTGAGTGGGACCTGGTTCAGTATCAGTACGCAATAGTTTAGTCAAACACATGGGGCACAAGTACGATTGGTCTGGAGACGTCCCCTTGTGCCTTGCGGAGGAATAAGGTTGATGACCGCGGACAGCTGTCCCGTTGTATAGATGATATTGGTTTGTTTGACATATTCATCAACAAAGACAATCGCTTTGCCAGACTTGATTAACTCGATCGATAACACTGTTGCTCCATCGACCTTCTCGCTAGAGCGGTGAATGATTCACATCCACGGTCTCAGGGCATGACGATCTCCCAGTTGGCCCCATCAAGTTCCCACCTTGAAACAGATCATTAGTGGAGAACATCCATCCATTGCGATCATTCCAATACTGATCGATGAACTGCGTAAAGCTAATATGGAGGGGGCTCATTCCGAGTGAATCCGCGATGATAACTACATATTCCATGCGAACACGTTCTGCATTCTGAGTTGTGGTTTCACCATACCTACAGGAATGCTATAAACTGACGTTCTGGGCACCCTTTCCTGCTTTGTTAGTTGGCTCCTTGCGTCTCAACCGCCTGGTAATAACGAGCAAGTGCTCATGATAATCGATATTGCCCGTGGGAGCCTCGCGAGATATAAGCCTCGGCGATGTAAGACAGATACTTTCCTCTTGGCAATGAATCATCGATCAGGAGAGAGTTGAGCAAAGATTCGAGATACAGAATAATATTCATCCAGTGAATAGAGCCAATTGTTGTATGATAGGTGATTAGTAATCTAACTCCACTGCACTAGTACCCTCGTCTGCTGCTGCTGTTCTGCTGCTGTTGCTGTAAACTATTGATAGGCACAGAGGATAAATTCTGAAGACGTTGGACTAGAGCGTTTATGTTTCTAGTCAGTTCCCCGGACAACTACACGACGAGGGAATCGGATGCTATGAATAAACACAGTCTAAGTGTCGGATCTATCATAAAATCCGGCCTACGACACGGAATCAACGGCATCCTCTAGAACCACCCATTCGTGGCCGTGATGACTTACTTCACGCCTCGATGCAATATGGTCTCATTTTGACTAAGAACGGGCATCTCTGTAAGTCTGTTGTCATCATCATTTCCCATGGCCAGTACAACACTTGCAGCTGGTCTGTCCGAGTGGGAACGTGCCGAATTAATCCGTGAGAGGCGATCAGCAGTAGACCGCGAGTTGGAGGGAAAACAAATGCGGGAGATGGCCGAGGTGGGGCCGCACCTCTCAGCGTGTCTTTTCACCTGGCTCTCCTATTACACCGTCGCTTACTCGGATGGATGTCCATTCATCTGATACAGCCCGAGGCGAACGCTGGATGTGACGGGTCTATTTGGGCTCCTATACTGAACCTCGGATCAGATTGACCGACAGTGCTCCGAATTGGTGGAGACCACCGCTACTGAGATCGGGGAGAGACTCGACGCTCGACGACAATACTGGTACCAACAACATCGACAAGATCTGGTCATAAGCTAAGAATGTTACAATCGACAATTTATTGACCTCAGATTAATGCAAAGAAGCAATTCTTGGCAAGACGTGGCATTGTTGTAGAAATGCCGGAGATGGAAGAGGAGATGACCCGTCGTGCCCTTGCAGAGGTCTTTGTAGACTTAAACACTGCCTTCAGCTACTCCTACTGTCCAGGTTGAGAAGATACTCTCTCAAGCACATGACCAATGGTGGATAAAGCAGTCGTCGGTTGAGTAAATCGCTCGATAAACTGCTGTCCTCATTATAAGTTGCTGCTTCCTCTTGGCAGGTCTCGACTCAATCTTATTGCTCACTTAGAGGCATGTATCAAGGATGTGGCCTCGATTATCCATCACCAGCAACAACAAGAACGATCAAGCAAAGAATTGATGACGGACAAGTGCATCGTCCAGATACCGCTAGGTGGCGATGCTCGGTTTATCAGTCTTCATCTACATGCATTCTCACCAAAAGGCTTACATCGACTCCCACTCACCATAGGTTCAACGCGAGCTGGACAGCTAACGATCCAACCGACTGATGACGATGATGCTGTGAAACTTCGCCAACACTGGCACGACAGACGTATGGCCCAGATGAAGGTGGAGGCGGAGGCTCGAACACGAGCTGGCATAGAGGAGTACATTAAGTTTTACCTACCTTGTTCTTCTAGCTTGCTCAGTCTGTTCATGATATGCTCATTATCATCAGGCTAGCTGCTGAGAAACTCAAGTTGTCGAAGAAGGTTTCAGCGATGGTTAGTCAAGTCGGCGATCGTGCTTCAACGAACAACACCTCAAAATGGGCCACGAAGGTCGACGTCGCTGCTCATCGGGCTAACAGCAACGCATATCAGCGATGCATATCAGCGATACATTTCTGATTAGGTACTGAAAGAATCCTTCGAAGCCGCACGCCTACATCGACAGGAACTGTTGAAACACACGTCCGAGGTCGAACAATCATTGACGTGCAGGAGCGGTGTTAGTAGCAGGAGGCTGCGGAGTTAGAGCCTACTAGCGCTATTATCATAAATTGAAGCTACTAGATACATCTCTCTCGGCCGACCCGGTAAATGGGACCGCACCGTATTCTGGAAATGTTTTGGGAGGTCGAGGATCAGCGACATATATCAACCAATCTTTAGACTTAAAGTATTGCACATTCACCTCAGCATGCCCCTAATGTGATTCATTGGCATCATCTGCGTATTGATGTGCCTTCTGTATCAGGAACGAGCTCATTTTCCCCGACGCTAATGCCACTGCTGAGGCTCTAGTTAGCAACATACTCGCAAACAACAGGGGTTCGGCTGCCTTGAAGGGATTACTCGAGTAGGTACCTGTTCGAGACCTGCCTACTACCATCAGTGGAGTGAGTGCTCTTGACCAATTGCCAGGAATCATTACTTAAGATGTGAATATTGTGTAAATATCTCTTAGCTCATGGGCATCGACAGGGAAGTACTGTTCAGTTCACACGCTTACTATGGAGATATATAATGATATACTATCTTTAGGCAGCAGGCATCGCAAAGAGGCAAATGCATTATCAAGTCCTTGTTGTCGTCGGTTCCAGAGATATATCGTTATTCGAGATCGGAGGAAGTTGTGACATCGAGAGACTTCGTGGCTGAGCTAACATCTTCGCTGCATCATTTAAGTTCGGTCCTTCCTGACCATAATGACGGCAATGAGAGTGTAAGACGATAGGGGAGCTCATGATCGGCTGGGGTGGACGGTCATCTGTACACACAACCATTCAGGCGCTACAGAAGATGGTGGCCTGCGTAGAGGCAATGGGGCAGGCACTGGAGCTTCTAGCCAAAGTTGATGAAAAGCTTACCACTCGAATAATCGATGGTATCTTCGCAGCCTATGATCACCTGGATGACCTTTCGGGAACACTTGAGTGTTTAATAGATGATGAACTCGTGAGGAGCTATTGGTCGGGCATATTGCATCTTGTCTTCTTTCATCCAACGCCTTACGCCTCTCAATGTTCTTATGCGTGAATTCGGATTATAGCTCACGAAAAACTATGTGAGAGTCTCTCACTGAGAGACAAATCATTCTGTCCCTTCAGGCGGTCCGAGCTGAAGCCTACGAGTTACAACTAGAGATCACGGCTATTAAGGAGGAAGGCAGCGGTGGTGGTGATGTTATCACTCCAGAAACTCGCAAACGTCTATACCAACTCGAACGGAGGCTGCAATCATGTCGGAGAGATTTGAGAACGAAAAGTCGCCAAGGAACTGATTGTCAATATCGACAGCTATGATGCCATCATCATCATCATCATCATCATCACTGTGCAGGCCCATCTTAGTGTACCTTCATCATGCTAGTGTCTAATGTGTTGCGCTCGACAACAACAACAAGACTTACGTGAGTTACGAATCTCCCGAGTAGATAACGTGATTGTCTCTCTTGCGCCCTGTCCCCATAGCATCTTCTTCGTTTTCTATCACTAGTCGACTACTTTTCAAGAGTATGGAACCCTATTCGCTAGGTCCCTCCAACACTGAGGGTTAGATCGTGGACAGCTTATTCGAACTTACTATATTCTTTCACGAAATAGTAGTGCGATTAATGCTCATACAGACACTTATTTGGGCGTCTGGCTCCACGATCGATCAGGATACCGCGGGATCACAGCTTAGTACCCATAACTCGGCAGAGATTCAACCAGAGGGATATGGGGTCAGAGTGCAGCATGGCAATTCGGTGTGTTCAGTTTATTCACGACTCCTCTTAATCCATGCTCAAGATAATCACCTTCATCCTGCTATCCGTCTATGCCCTGGCCCTCAAGGGATATGAATCCAACGAACAACCAACAGCTACAAGACTTTGCTGGTCTATAGATTGCCCAGATGTAAGCACATGCGAGTGGAGCAATGTGGATAACTCTGGCTTTTGTTGGAGGGGCCACGGTGACTGTCTGTGTCGCTTAAGCTTAGACCGTTAGAAAGGTCTACTCCACCATTTAACTACTTCTTGTTCATCGAATAGCTCATGACCCCTTGTGCTCTATTGCATGTTAGCTCTACTGCATTTAAGGGTCGCTACTACTATCATCACTTTGCTTCTTGAAGTTTGTGAAGGTTATACTTCTTAGACTTCTTCCATCACTATCACTTCAAAATGGAGTACAAGTCGGACAAGGCGGTGTTGTGTTGCATGAGAGTGAGAATCTCTAAATGAGAAGCTTTTGAATACGAGAGAATCGAGGAGGATTGTGACCTTCCTTGGAAAAGTTTGGTCATTTGAAAGCCACCTTCAGAACAAGATACCCATTGTTGATATACTCAGTGAGTATATCCCCGTATCAGGCTGTGGGGAAAAAGATGATATGGTGGGGGAAAAGCACCTCGAGGAACCTCGAAACGACGTTGAACCACCTATCCCCTGCGATATGTTAAGAAGTCTGGTCAGTAATGCTCTTCCACCGATAAAAATGTGTGATGATAGTAGCCTCTACACCACCCGTACGTACAGCAGTACACAACCCGAGCAGTAAGAGCTTCGAATGGACGTAATTACTTCGAATGAAGCTTCAAATACCGTCCATACTATCAATACGTTGAAAATTGCATGATGTAATAATCCCCAAGGCCAGAGGTGCATGGAAGTTGCATGTTCGCGGGAACTGACACAATGAGGCATGAGAGGGAGTAAGAGACACCGTCTCCGAAATGGGCCCCGAACTGCTAGAACTAGCTAACTAGCACTTCTGCTACAATTGTGTAATAGCGTTAGCCGTCTCGGCGGTATTGTCCATTTGCGTTAGTTCACCTTAAGTTGCATTTATCATACAATCAGGCATGGTTGTCTATGAAGCTCCTCATTTGAAAATTAAAGAAGGCGTCATCCATCCAGTCGTTTGTGTTGTCGGAGACCCTCAACGTGCCGAGCTGATTGCCACCAAGTACTGCGATCATTTCGATGAGCTAGCTTTCAACAGAGAGTATCGTTCATACAATGTCACATATGGAGGAGCCGAGCTGTCCATATGTTCCCATGGTATTGGTGGTCCCGGTGCTGCTATCTGTTTCGAAGAGTTAATCAAGTGTGGTGCGAAGATCATTATCCGTCTTGGTACATGTGGATCCTTAAAACCGGAAAATATCAATCAAGGAGATCTAATTGTCCCAACAGCAGCATGTCGTGAAGATGGTGTAACTCAGGCTCTGGTCCCAGATGGTTTTCCCGCTGTTGCTGACCCAGTACTCTGTATTGCTATCAGGGATACTGCCAAGGCTCTAGGGTACAAGAATACCCATTTCGGTATATCATTGAGTTTAGCTGCCTTCTACCCGAGTTCAGCTGCCGATAGTACTCTATTGAAGAATGCAGCTGCTGGTGCGATTGCAGTAGAGATGGAGAATGCTCCTCTATTTGTCGTCGCTAGTTTGAGAGGTATTAGAGCTGCTGCGGTGGCAACAGTAGACGGATCACCCTTGAAGTGGGATGATGGTGATTATGATCCTCACGGTGAAGTTGTAAGGGAGGGTAAGGAAAGGATGATTAAGGTCGGTTTGGAGGCTGCTAAACGTATTGTTCTCGAGAACCTCTAATGCTTCTTTTCATTTCATAACCATTTTAAGTAGTGTTAACTCTATTACATAATACTCACTTTGCGTTAACAGTTCAATAGTACAACTAAACTTTAGAATAACATTAATGTAAACATCCATTGGATAAATGCAGACAATTGCGTTTATGACTTTCAATTCGTTAATATCTTAAATTTTCATGATTATTCCTAAACGAGGAGAGAATCGACAGAAGCATTAGTAATCATGTTAAATTCTCCATTCCATAATTGCAACTGAAATTTGCAACTTGAGAATCGTCGAGTATTATTGAGTTGGATATTGATTAACCTTAACGATCCTTATCCGATTGTTGATTCGAACTAATAACTCAACATATATTCTTTGGCAGGTTGGATTGTCATTTGCAAGGCCAACTATTAGTAAGAGCCTACTTCCTCCTAAGACGTCAATGCCAGCGTCGTTGTCAATATTCCATAGTCGATAGGGGTAGTAATGGTTTACTGAGCGAAGACACTGGGTCTGTTGCCAGCACGGAAGGTCTTCTTATACTTAAGGGAAGTACGAGGGATACGACGAGGTAGAGGGAACTTAGCACCAGAGTGATACTGAGTGATGTGGGAGCGACGGCACTCATCATTCTTCAAAGTAGCAGTCTTAATGATCTGCACATTAGAAGCAAGAGCACGATGACGACCAGCCATCTCCTGATACATCTGACCAACGGCACCAGTAAGAGTGGTATCACGGTACTCCTTATACCTGATACACAATAACAACTTGATAATGAATACGACAACATCCCTCAGCATTACATGTTATGAGTGCCAGAACGAGAGTCATAACGAAGCCAGATACCGTAGTTGTTAACGGTAGTAGGATGCTTCTCAAAGCACTCAGTGATACCAAGCATCTCACCTCCTGTCAACTTAGCCTTGGTAATACGCTTCATATAATACCTAAAAAGGAGGAGTATATGTAGATATTAGGGTAGGCATATTACCAGAACTTGGACTTGGCAACAACAGAGTTACGAGCAAACATCTTCATACGGAAGATCTTACGCTTGGGGTTCTTAACGGAAGGAGCAGCCCGACCAACAAGTTGGTACACGTGCATCTAACATAACAACATCATACTCAGCTACACCCGATACGCTACATATTCCTGATAACGCGGGGTTTACCGTACGATACCCCAGAGTACTACCTTCATGCTGATAGAGATCCGTCTTGACCATTGCGACTGAG
>NW_003213636.1:0-2023 GCF_000006405.1 Perkinsus marinus ATCC 50983 | reverse complement strand
GGTTTTCATGAGTGATACTCTCAGGTGTTACTGCGCCGCCGGTTGTGATGCCGTCGAATCCAACTAGAGTGGCGGTGGTTGGTGGAGGAGCGATGGGGACCTTCTTCGCTCAAGCGTTGTCTAAAAAATTGACACTCCTAGGGATCGAACTCGTGCGGAAAATGTGTCTGTAGGTTCCCGATATTGTGCTCATTACGAGTCCCCACTCACATGCAGCGGCGATGATGATGAACTCGGGTTTGGATTGTGTGGACAATGAGGGCAGGATGTTGCCAGCTCTGGAGGGAACACAACCGAACAGTGTGGGATTCCGAGTTGTTCATAATGTAAGTCCAGGGGCCCATGCAGCGTTGAGGGATAGGGTATGATAAAAATGGAAAGGAAATGTTACTAACGTGATGACATTTATATATATGGGAAATTGGAAAATTCAAAATGAGTTTCTTCCGGGAACATTATAGGTTCCAGGATGATCACTTCCGTATGAGTAGAGATTATGTATCACAGCAGGATTACTCAATTTCAGGCTGAAGATTGCCTAAGTGCATTCGGTGGTACTACACCGGAGCTTGTGGTGGTAGCCTCAAAGGCGTGACAGTTGGAAGATGCAGATGTCGTTAAGAAACACCTTTCTGGTTTGCTCAGTGATGGAGCGCCTGTGCTTAGTGTAAGGTTGCCTTTATTAGGCCGACTGAATGAAGTAGTTTTAGATCCAAAACGGCATTGGATCTGTTGATGCGTTATCGGTCGTGAGCAAAAATATCTTCCAGGTGAGTGACGTATCTTACCGTTTCAAAGTGAGAGGAAAAGATACTCATAATCGATCAATTCGCCCAGGAAGATATCGGATGGTCATTGAACTTCGGATATTTGGGTTTGTTGTTTTTCAGCTTTTATTTCTATACGTGTGTTTCAGGCGGTTATCAACATTGGTTGCAACCCACCCCGGCCTGGCGTGTTGGAGGTTAACGTCTTACCTGGCCTTTATGGTTTATGTTACTATCACTCCGGTTCGCAAAAGAAGTAGCATTTTCAAAATGCCAGACGAATGCCAGTTTGTCCTCAGCTCTGGTCGGTCTAACGAGCGTATCAGTGCCCGAGTTGCCGGACTGTAGTCATCACTCGTTATGGGAAACGTGGGAACTCGTGATGGAAGCCTCAGTACTGCGTGTAGTGCAAGACGAACGAAATAGTCTGCTGATTTCACAGGTAGGGCGCGCGAGATTTTATCGAATCCGTTCTTGATTCGATGAATTATCGGCAGATACCGGGAA
This sequence comes from Perkinsus marinus ATCC 50983, assembly GCF_000006405.1. NCBI lineage: Eukaryota > Perkinsozoa > Perkinsida > Perkinsidae > Perkinsus > Perkinsus marinus. The sequence continues at coordinate 749 of NW_003213636.1, read as the reverse complement.
CTGATCCTGTGAGAGAGTTCTTTAGAGACCAGCTGAGAGCGTTTAGTGTTTGGTTGCGGAGAAAACACAATTCAGGTGAGAATACGCACATGGTCAACTACATGTGTTGGTGATGACGATATGAAAATTCTTATTGGTTTTTGCACACGAATTTGAGGAATGAGTGAAGCGAAGACTCCTCCAACACTGAGGTTCTGAGTTCCGAAATTAGTTTGCTGGAAAGTATAGGAGACAATGATGCGCATGGTCAACTACATGTGTTGGTGATGACAATATTAAAATTATTGTTGGGTTTTGTAATACACTTCTACCCGAGCTCGTATGTAAACTTTTGAACTGAGCTGATGAGAAAAGCGAAGATATATTCCTACTCCAACACTTCTGTCCGAATTAGCGAAGCAAACTTCTGAGCTCAGCTGAGGGAAGGACTTACTGATCATTAGTGAGTATTTCATCCCAGTGAGGAAACGACTAAACTGCGTGATAAAACGGTGGAGCACAAAACTGATATAAGTTATTTGCACGCATGCACATTCCATATTTTTATTAATTTTACCGGAACAATATCAACAAATCTACACTACTTATCGTCAATCAAATTATGACTGCAATTATCAGTCACAAGAATCGCGAGTAAAAGCGTTGCATAGTTCAGCATTATCATTAATTGGATTTGCACGCATGCGCAAATCCGCTCACGTACACCTGTGAATCTGTCTATGTTTCCACTTGTGATGGGGGGGGATATG
>NW_003201320.1:0-1006 GCF_000006405.1 Perkinsus marinus ATCC 50983 | reverse complement strand
CATTTGTATAGTGTGCGGAAGGTCGTCTAAATTGGAATGCGCTGGTTTTAGGGCTCAGCTCGGAACTGTCCGTCGTTAGCGCCTCTTAATACGTTGCAGATCTTGCAGGTGGGTTCATTGCTCTCACGGTTTGGAAATGATTCTACAGTGCTCTCTGAACGATTATGAAATGATATAGGTTGAAATAATGGTTCGAGTCGGATCTGATCGGCCTCGTTGTTATTATAGCACAGAAGGATTTGGTCTATAGAGGGAGTACAATCGCTCAAGAGAAAATGCTCGGCTAGTCGTAATGGGTTTCCTCGTAGTGAACAAAGAGAGTGATCGCTCACCGCTCACTCTATCCTGTGGTGGATGCTGGATCTGGGATGGACCATGCTCTCCGCTGAGCTGGTCCAACTCGCTTCCCAACACCCACCACTGTTGAGCAACTGAGCATGATCTGACTTTGATCGTAGTGTTGTTTTGATTCACCTTTATTGTCTCGAAGTTCACACTCTTGAATAGAGTCTATTCTGGAATTGGCCTTTGCCCGGCATGTATGGGGCTCCACACATTGAAGCGACCAGTGAGGAGTCGTGAGTCGCGCCACAGCTCCCTATTCATTAGTATCATCCTTTGACTACCTGTCTGTGGTATTGTGTCGCGGGAAAGTCTCCGTGCACGGAGTTGTTGATATTTTAGACGCTGGAGGAGTTGAACCAGCAGGTTCGGACTTTATGTGATCGCAACATTGCTTTAGAGGAGGAGAATGCACTGTAACGGAATCGTCTGATGAGGTTCAATTGACTATCAGCTTCAGATTGCGGAGCCGTTGTGCGAAGTTTATCGAACAGTTGCACGAGTTGGGAGCGTCTTCAGTGGATTTACAATCACCTGAAGTGAGTGGCATTTTACTTTTTGGCCAATTTTGGGAATTTGTGGGAGTTATGGTAAAATATGTGACGATTCTCAACGCCCAGTGGGAGTTGTTATCTCTGTGAGGATTCTGTGACCTCACAGCCTC
>NW_003203774.1:0-776 GCF_000006405.1 Perkinsus marinus ATCC 50983 | reverse complement strand
TGCACATCAATTTCGCACATGGGCGAAATTGACTTGCAGGTGGGTTATAAAAAGTTGATGTAGGCCATGTGGCTCGATTTCAACCATATGGGTATGCTTCTGAGGATGGGGTGTTACAGTGGACCATATGTGGTAGGTCATTTGGAGATGTCACCAAAATGGTCTAAATCTGCGCATTCCATTTAAGTGAATTTAAGTGAAATTTAAGTGAATTTTACTTAAAATTGACCTTTTTCGTTGCGCAGATTTGGGGTGGTGATGGGTGACGCGGTGAATTTTTTAAAAAAGAGGTATATCGTGTGCTATTTGTATTTTTGGTATCACCGCGTCACCAATCACCATTGACGGTTTCTTTTTCGAAGTTTTTCCGGATTATTGCATTTTTTATATAATTGTGGGTGGCTGATTCTTGCGAAAGGACTGTTGTGATGTCCGAGTTCCCAAATTGGGAGTTTTTGGACATCACTCCTGATCTGCCGGCGGCGATCAGGATGACTGACATTTCGATATATTTTGGGTATTCGATAGCTGCCAAATCGGTCAGCGTCGAGTATTCCGGTTTATTCGAAGGATTCATGATATTGCAAAATATCATTGATTTTCATGGGGTTTTGTATTAGTACCCGCTCATTGTGGGAAAGTCGGGTGGATTTATCTTACCCGCAAATCTAATACAAGATTTGCATGATGCAGCAATAGACCAAGGTTAGTATATCAGTTGTATTTATACGACTAGTTATGCAAACCCTTTGTGTTTTTTGTTGCGACTCTTGGCG
>NW_003207155.1:0-888 GCF_000006405.1 Perkinsus marinus ATCC 50983 | reverse complement strand
GGAGATTCCGAGTTCGATCCTCGAGTAGGGTATATAAGTTAGTGAGATTCATTAGAGGACGACTCGATTGAGCTGGCTGTAAACGACACAGTGAAGAGTGCAATTTTGAATGAAAATAGGTCAAATGGAGGACTAGTCGAATAGTGTGTATGGGTGTGTAGCTCAGTGGTAGAGCGGCTGACTGCAGATCAGCAGGTCCTCGGTTCAAATCTGGGCGTGCCCTTTGAGCCTTCGCAAAATTTCCATCAAGGAATTTTCGAGAGGTAAAGTAATCACTCATGTAATCGGCGAAACAGTCACAGACATCAACATGATCCGAAGTTGAATCATCGCCCTGCTGGCCCAATGTATAAGGCGCCACCCTCCTAAGGTGGAGATTCCGAGGTCGATCCTCGGGTAGGGTAGATAAGTTTAGTGAGAATCATTAGAGGACGACTCGATTGAGCTGGCTGTAAACGACACAGTGAAAAGTGAAATTTTGAATGACAATAGGTCAAATGGAGGACTAGTCAAATTCTGTGCATGGGTGTGTAGCTCAGTGGTAGAGCGGCTGACTGCAGATCAGCAGGTCCTCGGTTCAAATCCGGGCGTGCCCTTTGAACTTTCGCAAAATTTTCATCAAGGAATTTTCGAGAGGTAGAGTAATCACTCATGTAATCGGCGGAACAGTCACAGACATCAACATGATCGGAAGTTGAATCATCGTCCTGCTGGCCCAATGGATAAGGCGCCACCCTCCTAAGGTGGAGACTCCGAGTTTGATCCTCGGGTAGGGTATATAAGTTTAGTGAGAATCATTAGAGGACGACTCGGTTGAGCTGGCTGTGAACGACACAGTGAGAAGTGAAATTTTGAATGAAAATTGGTCAAATAGAGGACTAGTCGAAT
>NW_003201130.1:0-1577 GCF_000006405.1 Perkinsus marinus ATCC 50983 | reverse complement strand
AGTCTATGAAAGAGTTGGGCTTCAGGATTCACTTTAGGTGTGCTGATGTAGTCGAAGAAGAGATTGGATATCCCTGATCACGAGGCATTCATTATATCCTATTAATACAACTATTACTCTCTCGCAAAGCCTTCAAGCTGCGACTACCTCTACCACGATTCAGTAGATCTGCTTCACGGTCGAGGAGCTCAGCCAAGGCAGCAGTCACTTCACAAGGGTAGCTCTTCACAGCCCTGAAAAACTGGCAGTCAAACTAATGTCAGACTCCCACACTGTTGCTACTACCATTTAATATGTAGTAGTAGATCCAATCGCTCATTGATAGTAAGTGTTGTGAGCCGTAGAGCCTTATACCTATCCTCAGGCAGATGCTGCTCATCCTCTTGCCCCCATAGATAACTTACAGATCCATGTACTCCTTGGCCCGAGTAGTAGAGGGTGTGTACACGAGAGTGCTATCACCATCACTCTGTGTCCATACCTTGGGTCTAGCCATAGCCTCTAGTTTCCCTACAAGTCATACAGCTGTCATCCTCATCACAATTATTACTGCAGGTGCCTACTGTCGATCTTAGTGCTCCTATTGTGTTTATGAGCATGTAACTTCAATCGATCTATTGTCTGTAATAGTTTGACTTCCTTGTCAAGTAACTGATACCACACCATCCATTCTCCCATACATAGATAGTAGGTACCTCTTTCAACGCCACCTGCTGCTCCTCCTTTGACAGAGCACACTCTTTTATACGTCTTGTCTCGTTCCGTCTCCATGCCTCCACCTCATTGTACAAAGTGATGAAGTCATCATATGTCCTGCAAAGGCGATAGAGCCCCCCCCCCCCCAAGTAGGAGTCTTTGACCTTGGATGGAGCCTGCGTTCGACCTCCCGTCTACGTATATGTTCATCCTCAATAATGGCTTCTTCCTCCTCACGCTGTCGTTGTCTCTCAAACTTTTCCCTCTCAATTCGGAGATGCCGGCAGCGTATCTGATACCACTCCTTCTCCTCCTCAATAGTATCCACACCATGCTTACTCTAGCTATCATACCACGGGTATGGGACTGTATAATGATGACCTTCTCTGCTAGTAGAGCGTCTCTGTCGGCGCTAGTGAAGTAAGGCCTGGGGATCATTATCCTATCCCCATCTTGAGTAAGATCAGGTAAGTTGAGCCGTCGAGGCTGAGTGAAAGGGTATCCTGTCCACTCCATATAATACTATTACCATGCTAGTACCCTGTTCCCGCCTTGTCTGTATATGCCTCGTCCTAGTGGTACATGTTTGAGCTTCCCGATGGTATCTACATCCACTACCACAATCGGTCCTCCCCTCACCCCCCCACGGTGATAGTACTTGGTTATGAGTTCTGACTGTTGTGTTCGATCATTAGTCTGTGAGATAGCATGGTGATACTCTAGACCTACGTCGCCCAACAGTGTTGACCTATTGTAGTTTGCCACCTACCGTTGGCCTCATTAACGTACCCACAGAGGAAGGGCTTGTCATTCACTTCCGCAATACGAGTAACAGTAGTCTGGTCTCTTTCATCTCCGGTGGATTCTACCTTCGCTTCCAT
>NW_003202947.1:0-1001 GCF_000006405.1 Perkinsus marinus ATCC 50983 | reverse complement strand
TAGTATCCAATCCATTTGGATTTGGTATTCAAACGAAATCCAACTCTCACGATGATGCCTCGCTCGAGATCGATGAAGGACGCAGCGAAGTGCGATAAGCACTGCGATTTGCAGAATTCCGTGAACCAGTAGAAATCTCAACGCATACTGCACAAAGGGGATCTTTCCTCTTTGTACATACATATCAGTGTCGCTCTTCTTCCCGATACAAACATTTTGTTGTTAACGCAACTCAATGCTTTGTATCCCGCTTGAACTAACTCTTCGGAGGTGGTTCGTTATGTGCGCTTGTGAAGGCAGGCGTATTAATTTGCAAGGCTATAATCTCGTATTGTAGCCCCTCCGAAAGGAGGCTTGCGCCTGTGAGTATCTCTCGAGGTACTCGCAAACTCGACTGTGTTGTGGTGATATCACGTGTTCCTTGATCACGCGATTCTTCTCTTCAACGCATTACGTCAAATCTATTGATAAATGCAGAGAAGTGTTTGAATCACGCGTTCAGTCTGGTCGCGAGATTATTATATATCATAACACGCTTGTCGGTTTGCACCATGGCAATATGTCATCATTAGAAGGCCTGATGTGTGTGAGATTACCCGCTGAATTTAAGCATATAAGTAAGCGGAGGAAAAGAAACTAACTAGGATTCCCTTAGTAATGGCGAATGAACAGGGATCAGCTCAGTGCCAAATCGGAATCACTTGTGGTTCTGAAATGTGGCTTGAAGGCAGTACCAGTGGCATCGCGGACGAAAGTCTCTTGGAAAAGAGCGTCATAGAGGGTGAGAATCCCGTGAGTCGTTCGCCGTTTGTCACGTACGGTCTGCGTTCTAACGAGTCGCGTTCCTTGGGATTGGAGCGTAAACGGGTGGTAAATTTCATCCAAAGCAAAATATATACTCGAGACCGATAGCACAAAAGTACCGTGAGGGAAAGGTGAAAAGAACTTTGAGAAGAGGGTTAAATAGTGCCTGAAATCGTGAGAAGGAAGCGGATGCCGCC
>NW_003201573.1:0-1465 GCF_000006405.1 Perkinsus marinus ATCC 50983 | reverse complement strand
TTTGATCATAGAGTATCGTGGTAGTAATACGACCACCACTTTATCCGTGCTATCAGATGGCCAGTGATTGGTGGCATTTTGCCATGAACGCTATCATCGTGACTATGTTGTGGTGATACTCTTCACAAGGGAGTGTTTCCTGTTCTCTGTGTACAGTGTCTGGTACTTTGTGAATCACAAATTGTGATCGTGCATAGGGAGAATGACTTTCCATGTACTTAGGAAAACGAGTAGGGGGTGAGACTTGCTCAATACACTGTATTGAATACAGAATTGATACGCCTTGTCGGCACAGTGAGGTAGCGATGGGAGGTGGTCCATAGAGATTGTAGGAGTCATAAATTCGTGTAGTATCACCATGAGCGGCTCACCAATTATGCCGCGGGTGTGTTTCCTAAAAATAAGTTTACAGTAGTCGTCGAGAAAGGTCAACGACGGACAGACTGTCTTGTATAGGAATAGGATTGAACTGACTCGTAGCGCACGCCCGGAGCTAGTGAACTGAAGCAGGAACAGTGCTTTGCGATATCTTCTCGCCCCTTACTGCTCGATCCTTCGTCATGACGTCGAAGGGCTCGGTCATTGACTGTCTGTGTGACTACCCTACTGTAGCGAGGCTTGCAGCGGCGCCTAAGAATTGTGGAGCTTTAGCTTCCTAGATTCTCCTAGATTTTTCTAGACTCTTCCAGTGGAAGAATTAACTGGTATCAATGTCGGCAACGGAACAGCAAGACAGTTGTCCTCCGGCCAGTATAAATATACATTACATGTGATGACCGCGTTGCGATTAGACTATCACGGTATTGATGGTCTATCAATACCCGGTGATAGTATCACCCGGTTTTCGTCCTCTTGCTGAACTAGAGAACGCAATAACAAACTCGTTGGATAATACCAAACAGATCCGTTGTTGATAACTCGGATTAGATGCGATCGGCAACATTCTTTGAGTTGCCAGTAAAGCTGGGCTTAAGAGTTGAATAAAAGGCAGAGGGATGAGTGAACAATATGCGATAGAATTCCCTATCGAGTGTGAAGTCAAGTGTGAGCAGCTCGAGCCTTTTAGCGTCTCAAAATGGGATAATCGATCGCCATATTGACAGCTTTTAGCGGGTTCAGAGCTCCAGCATGCGCCTTGATGGGACTCGAAGAGCTATTGAACCGATCAACGTTGTGGGTGAGCATCCCAGCAACGTACTTTGGCTTAACGCCCATAGAAAGCAAGATCGCGGCTGCTCCAGAGACGATAGGACAGGCAAAGGACGTACCCGACGAGATTTCGTTGTTACCGACATAGATATCCGTGCCGTAGGCAGCGATATCGACGCTATCACCGTAGTTGCTAAAACCAGCCATTTCAAGAGTGTCCTGGTTCCTGAGAGCACCCACACAGACCACGCGTGGCAGCGAGCATGGATAGTATGTGTCAGCCCGCTTCCCACTGTTACCAGCGGAGGCGACAACA
>NW_003210208.1:0-4939 GCF_000006405.1 Perkinsus marinus ATCC 50983 | reverse complement strand
GCGCGCAGTCGGGATCGAGGAAGTACGAGAGAAGCAAGATCATGAGTTGGAGAGTCCTTTCGTGGGTCCATGCGTTACATTGTCGATTGCGTGTCGCGTTCAGTTCGGGAGCCAATGATGACTCGAAAGGGATGTAGGTGCATCAATCACGATCATGACTGACGATCCGTCAAAGCAGCTTTGTGAGAGACAGGTTTTCGCTCTCGAAAGACCTCGTTTTTGGGTGGTCGAATTCTGTTCAGTTTCTCGAAGAAATCTGGTTTATCCATGTCTTTGAAGGCTTTCCTGTTATATTGCCTATCTCTTAATGGCACTTTCGTCGCGTAGGAGAAGCTCTGTCTTCGACCCCCGACCACATTACCTGGTGAAAACTCGGGCTGAGCTTGGCCTCCTAGCGCTGTAGTACAGGTGCTGTAGTACAGAAGCAAGTATTACTTGCCAAGTAACTAGGTTACTGTAACCCCAAGTTGAACTTCAATACTTGAACTTAGTTCAAGTTCAAGTTCACCTTGCTTCAAGTTGTTTCAAGTGGCACCTCATGACGCACGACGAACGTGGCGGTCCAGTGGATGATGAACTCGACATGGAAATGCTTGGGATCAAAAGTATATCTCCTTATTACTTATCATGGTATGAATTACTTTGCAGTTGCATCTCCGAGCGTTACAGGCGAGCGAGAAAATAGATGCGCTCGACGGAGCGAGGTGAATTGCCATGAATCGCCATGCGAAGACTTGTAAGCGCTCGCCTTGATGATCGATTCCAGCCGTTGGGGCTTTTACGCACAACAACCAGTTCTGAGCATCACTACGATACTCTATCTATGCGGAGAGCTATTCTTAATGCAGAACGAGCTTTTTTATAAACGAAACGTGCGTAGAGATCAGTAAATAGCCATTTTTGTTAGATTTCCTGGAAATTCAAGGGTCGTGGAAATTTTTCCGAAATTTCCTTCGGAAATTTCAGGAATGGAAATTGGCACTTGCAAAAATCACACCCTGGGTTCTTCCCAGTGACAACTCAGGATCATTTGAGGGTTCGGAGTCATTCATTAGGAAATGAGGGTGATAATATCTGATACCGATGTCATATGAATCAATAAGTTTGACCGAAAAGAATAATGGGCAATCCGTGAGGCTTCCAAAGCACAAGCAATGAGCAATGGGGCACGCACACACATAGCCTGATCGATTGTGTTCGGGCGACGACGACCTAAGTAGTCGCACGCACGCGAGAGCAGCCTCAGCACAGAGACCTTCCTAAGAGCGGAACGCTGTACCCCCAAGGGCATTTGTCAAGCTACCATGATTAACCATGTTGTATATGATCAGAATATAGACTATATTGTGTTCATATGAGTTGATAGCCCAATGCCCTACTGAGTTCTCCTCCTCTTCCCCAACTGAACCACACTTACATGACTCTGTTCACGCTGCAGGATCCTATGACTGTTCGCTAATGATACCTTACATGCTCCACGGAATAGGAGTCTACCATTTGGTGAATTCTGATCGATTACCCTGTGCTTTGCTATACGAAAACTCTGCAACCTGAGGGGAATACCATTCAGAAATTGTAAGTGGCGAATTCTGATTCCGTTAGTGAACAACCCTCGTTATTACATATCGATTTTGAATTCTATTAGACTCTAACTCGATGCTTTTATCCACGCATCTCTAACTACTAATGATCACCGTCACGCGCCACGAAATACCCCCACCCTCTACATCGCACAATCCTTCCATCCCCCCTTGCAACTACTATCATACAAATGGAAAACCTATAAATGATCAACAATTTGGCCCATACCACACCATCGTCAAATCCTCCTACAGTTTAGGTGTGAATGGAGAGTATGCACTTGGTTGACCACATGTGTTGGTGATATTATGTGAATTCTGATAAAATTTCGAAGGCTTCATGTACACTTCTAGCTGAATCCATATGTAAAGTTGTATCAGTGAGGAAGCTCCTAAGCTCAGTTGAGGAAAGCGATTGATGTAACTTGACAGAAAATTGGGAATATTTATTCTCACATTTTTCCCGTATGGTACGTCTGAAGCGAAACACTCCCGGACCAACACTAAGGTGCATGCCAGAGGTTAACTGTACGTGAATGTCAAGGTGGAGAGTTTACTGTAAAGTGGATGCTGATAGGAACCTGTATGAGAACCTCATATTAATTTCCATCATTTCGAATAGTCCTTCATCATTAACAATAGTCTGATGTTGCGGACCTTCGAGCCAACTAGGTTCGACAACACGGCAAAGGAAACGTACAAGGAGAGATACCGCATATCCGAAATAGGAAATTGGAAATTGCGGAGCACTGTTATGAAGGGCCTCGCAGTTATGGGAGACTCTCCCAGGGAGAGGTAGTTCAGCATGAAACTCCGGGGAAAAAAGACAGGGAAAGTGATAAACTCCACGTGCAACGATGAAGACGAAATTTCACCTAGTGTTTTTCCGGTCACTGAGGACGGAAATTTTCAACCCGGTCAATCCGGACGAGCATTCAAAGGAAGCGTACTTACATTCCGTCTATGCACCCCTTATAAAACTGAAACCAAAAGCCTGCTATTCACAAATGATGTGTGGCATGATACATGGTTGTCCCCTCAGAAGGGATCTGGATCGAATACATCCCTGTTACCACTACTCGCCAGCAGCCGATATTTTGATACTCGAACTTCGACAGTTTTCCGTCCCCTCGGTACGAAGTTTGGTAAGTATAAGTTGGTTGTCCCGGGTATGTGCGTCCCTCCTCCCCCTGCAGTGCGTAGTGGTGACCGCGTGTTGGCTCTGGCCTGTTGAACTAGTTTGTCGAACTTCTCTGCTATACCGAGGCCCTTGGCAACTGGTCTTCTGCCCGTCTCCCCCCACCCATTTGCGGCGACCTCAGTGCTCATCATCATCATTCCCACCCTAGAGGACGAGGAATCCGTATTATTATCATTCGTGTTAACTGTTAGGGCATCCGTAACAGGCTGGGTTTGAATGCTTTCAGCGTCTGTTGGGCCTTGAGGAGGATCCAGTGTTTGTTGATCCGATGGGAGGCCGAGCCGATTCCCATCACAGACGGATTCACCTGCGAAGGCCAACTCTCTGGCCACTACTCGATCCTCTGCCTCGAACAAGACCGTGTCTGGATGATATTCCCCAATTGTCATCGCTACACCATCACCGATTTGATCTTCGCCCACTGGTCGAGCCTTCTCGATCCGGTCATAATGTTCAGCCAACACCGCCAAGGCAATCTCCCTATCGTGATCGAAGCCTCGCATCCCTTCCTCATCGAAGTGATTATCCACTCTTGGCTCGTCCATTCCACCCACAGCCATCAAACAGCCATTCAACAGATGATGATCCTCTTCTCCAGTCGTTATTCCCCCACCCCTTGCTGAGGCCCCTTCCACGTCCTCTCTGGTCCGCCCTCGACCGAGCTCCTTCAGTTTCAACACCTCCTCCGAGACGGGAGTCCCACCAGCCACCCCTCCCTCAGGCGGCTGCGTACCATCCTCATTATCGTATTCATGAGGGCGGCCCTCAGATATACGTCGCAGTTCTCCTGTTTTTATATTAGAAGTCCCTTCACCATTGAGAATGGTTCCTTCTTCTAAGAGGTCCTCCACTCCGTCACTGGTAGATCGATCTTGGATATTCTCGTCAATTGGAGTAAGGGTAGACATAGTGTTGGCAAACAGGTCAGCAACAAGAGCATTGGCCACCGAAGCTTCAGCCACTCCCTCGTATTGGTCCTCAGTAGTGGCTGTAATAACACTGAGGCCAGCTGAGCTCGATGCTCCTCCACCACAACGTGGACTCTGATCACTGGACTCCTGCCTCGACCATACACTTCGAGGAGGATACTCCCGTCTCGAGGAGGGCGGAGCGTTGAAGCTGAACTCGATATCATTCGGGAGGTCCCCTAGCTCCTCGGTGATCTCGAGTAGAGATGTGGTAGCCTCTGTCCCAGTCTGCACACCAGCCGGTCTACTGCGAGTATGGAAGCCTTGCAGTGTATGTAGTAGCTCCTGATGAGCCTTGGCGATCTGGAGGTACGTTGAACGGTACTGACCACCTAGGAATCATATATCGACGACGACAAGCAACACATGAAGCGGCATTACCTTCTGCCGAGGGATCATTAGCCTCGAGGGACATGATGCGCTCTCTGGTGTCCATCATGATGCCGTATGCTGCCTCTTCAGGCCTATTACGTGGCGACGACTCCTACATCGATCTAGTCGATACTCTACGACGACATTTAACTACGACCTACTGAGTGATGGGATCTCTGCGGTAGAAACCGATCCGCCGTTCGATGCTTATCCATTTGCGTGGATGTTCGTCGCTGTCCACCCGGCCGCAGTAGGTGTGCTATTCCCTCCCAGGTAGTGTTCTCAGGTATGGTTCCACTCACTCTATACCCTCTACTGTCACATCTGGCCTTCATCCTTTCCAACACTGTATTGACCTCATCCATCGGGGAAGGGGTCGGGGGTATTTGCAGACTGATTCTGGTCCGCGGCCATTCTTTCCGGAGGTTACTCAATTTACAACAATTACACCATTAACTGCAGCAGCAATCACACCTCGGGTGCTGATAGTGCATAGATCGATCACACCAACGTCCCTAGTGCGGACGAGTTTCTATCCCACTTCGCACCTCGAGTGACCCTACTCCCATATAGACAACGCAACAGCAATGATCACCGAACCCGACACGCTACATGTACGTATGGATCATCCGATGGCCGCCTTCGAGCTCCTCCTGCTCTTAACTGCTAGTCCCCATAAGCCTTCTCAGAACAGCCGCATCATTCTACTGCGAGTCCTTGATATCCTCCACCTAGGATTGTAAGCTCTGTGTGACACAGTAACGAGTCGGTGTTCGCGTCTAGTGCTGGATAGTCATCAATCACATAATGATGGCTGA
>NW_003215692.1:0-2005 GCF_000006405.1 Perkinsus marinus ATCC 50983 | reverse complement strand
ACCCAAAACTCGTCAGAACCGTGAATAGGCGTCACAGTGTAGGGGACGTCGGCAGAAACGCCGCACTCACCGTCATTTACGCTTATGTGAACAGTCTGCTGGTCATTAGCGAATACAAGGGTACCGCCAGATGTAGCGGATGCTCTGCAAGCGTAGGTGCCCACAGGGTGGGAAGCGCGAACGCTTACGATAAGGCTCAAGCAAGAGATGATAGAAGAAAGGTATCTCATATACGGAGGTTGTAACAAGTTACTACCGATGAGGGATAACTCGAAAAAGGTAGCGATTCGAAACCTAGACGCCCCTGCGGCCTCATCCGGAGACGTGAGTCACGTCACGTGACGCCTGGCGAGCCGCGCCCACCTTAGGCCAGTCTTGGGTGACCGTCACCCAAGACTGGACGTGTCACCCGGTGACGCGAAGTTCGTGGGTGGAGCCACCATAACTCAACGGGGTCACCATAACAGTTTCTTGTTACTGTATTCGAAGCGATGAAGCTCCTCTCTTTTGTTCCGCTCATAGCCGCATCGACCTCCACAAACGTTTATGACAGCAAGACTATCGTATCGGTCACCTCCGCCGATGCTTTCGTCGACGTTCGGGATATCCCAAAGCGTCTCGAAGATGCCAAGGTCGCGCTCAAGCCTGGAATGGCCGCCTACCTGAAGACGGCAACTATCAAGACTTTGAAGTCCTCGGGCTTGCAGGTGGTTGCTACTTCCGAGGACACAGTGAGCTTCGACGATCTTTGTGCCTACTTGAAGGAGGCGGCCTCCAAACTCTCCGGTCTGGACTGTGAATGCTCTCCTAATTTTGCCACCAAGGAAGAGGACACCAGTGACAATCTCGGCGTGAATGACCCGAATGCTTCGTTGCAAAGGGCATTCAAGCGGATGAACATGCAAGACGTATGGAGACTATCTGCGCCCTACGCGAGGCGAACTGTCGCCGTAGCCGTTATGGACAGCGGCCTCAACTTCAGCGATCCTGAGATCGCTTCTTATCGTGGCGTTTTCCGTAAGAAGAGCGGTGGATCCATCGATGGTGGCTGGAACTTCGTGGACGACTCCTCAAACTTAACATCGACTCGTCAGCATGGTCAGGCGTGTGCCAGAATTATCGCGGCTAGGAAGAACAATAGCAACGATATGGCCGGAATGGCGTCCAACGTACGTTTGGCGTCTTTAAAAACTAAGGGATCTGATGGTACTGGTGGCTGGGCACATATGGCTGAAGCCATGGATATGGCCGTGGATATTGGAGTCGACGTCGTATCAATCTCACTGGGAGGATTCATATCAAAGAGCTTCAGCGACATGGTCCTGGCCAAGGCCTTCAAAGCAGCAACTGACCAGAATATCATTGTTGTCGCCGGCGCTGGTAACAATGGGAAGCGGGCTGACACATACTATCCATGCTCGCTGCCACGCGTGGTCTGTGTGGGTGCTCTCAGGAACCAGGACACTCTTGAAATGGCTGGTTTTAGCAACTACGGTGATAGCGTCGATATCGCTGCCTACGGCACGGATATCTATGTCGGTAACAACGAAATCTCGTCGGGTACGTCCTTTGCCTGTCCTATCGTCTCTGGAGCAGCCGCGATCTTGCTTTCTATGGGCGTTAAGCCAAAGTACGTTGCTGGGATACTCATCCATAACGTTGATCGGTTCAATAGCTCTTCGAGGCCCATGAGGAAGCATGCCGGGGCTCTGAACCCGCTAAAAGCTGTCAATATGGCGATCGATTATCCCATTTTGAGACGCTAAATGCATCGAGCTGCTCACATTTGACTTCATACTCGATAGGGAATTCTATCGCATAGTGGTCACTTATCCCTCTGCCTTTTATCCAACTCTTAAGCCCAGCTCTACTGGCAACTCAAAGAATGTTGCCGATCGCATCTAATCCGAGATATAAACAACGGATCTGTTCGGTATTATCCAACGAGTTTGTTATTGCGTTCTCTAGTTCAACAAGAGGACGAAATACCGGATGATACTATCAC
>NW_003200003.1:0-4906 GCF_000006405.1 Perkinsus marinus ATCC 50983 | reverse complement strand
GTAGTAGAATGGGGCGTTTTGGTGGTATTGTTGGTATCATCAGAGTCGAGCTCGCGGCCTCTCCTTGATTCCGGAGGAGCTCGATACGTATGAGCAGAAGGTGAAGGCCTATAAGGAGGTCCAGAAAACTAAGGGCTTCCACTTACTCGAGGATAACCGCTTCAATGAGGCACGGTCTAGGATGCCCTTGAGGGTAGGGCTAGTCGTTGAGGGCATTGTGTACAATGTTGCTGCTTTCCTGTCAGATGACCAACTTTGGCAGTCTGGTTTCTCTCTTCTGCTGGTGTGGAGCGATAGTGGACACAGCTCTGGAAGTGGCGAAGATAGATACCACTGGTGATCGTAACGCTGCTGTGAGAGAGGGCATTAACCGTCATTTGGTGGCCTCACCGGTGTCCTACGGCACTCCAGCTCTGCTTGATAGTGCTACCTTCTACTCCCCCACGTCTATTGCTTGTCGTCCTGGTAGTGAGATCTACACAGCTGATTTGTTGGGCTCGAGACTCCTAAGCTCTGCAGTCACTCGTAAGTGTGGTCTCGCTAACTCCATCATTGATGATATATTCATCCTGGAGAATGGCGAACTCGGTGCTTTGTCGAGTGGGAAGGTCATACAGTGTGCTACTGGGGAGGAGGTAGTAGCATTGGGTGAGTCCGCACCCCAGCCTAGACTTATAGCGCAGTCCGCGACAGGGGCCTGGGTTGCCATAGCTCGTGAGGATGGCCAGATCTACTTCAACAATGGTAGGACCTCTCAGTGGTATCCTGGCGTATCGAAGTACGCTGATGCGTTGTCTGTTCATACGGCGGGGGATAATGCTTACGTACTCCTCCCGAACTCTGAGGTAGATGCATGGTCTATGATTTTTGGAAGGCTAGTAGGCCGAGCTGAGATCCCTGGTACGGAGGGCGCTGACATAGAGTGGGTGTCGGCCTGTGATGGTTCCCTGTTGGGTTATGACAAGCACACTAGCGAAGCGGTGGTTGCCCGGGACTTCTCGATAGATCCACAGCTTATTCAGAAGGTAACTGTAGAGAGCGAATGAAAAGGATGGTGGCATTTAGATGAGTAATGAAGCTCAATGATGACGAAGTGGGTAATTCGACCCTTTCCCACTTTGCTAACTGTTCCATTGTAACCAGCTATTGTTGTATGACTACTAGAGTACATTTCTTCCTTCACGACTCCATAACGATGTTCATCTACGCTCACCTTGCATTAGATGCAGTAGCTCTCGGCTGGTGTGACCCTCGCGGGTTCACTTGTATCGGTGGGCCTTTCCTACACTACTGATTCAGTACTGAATGTTTCGTTCTTCTGGGATGGTCTTGGTCATGGATATCATCACTCCAGGTGCTTTTGCGTACGGCCTTTACCTTTTCCCTTTGCTAGTGAGAATTTCGATATGGTGTTCGTAGAAGTAGCTGCCGTACTGGGAGGTCTCGGCGAGCTGTTTATGTACAATAGGGAGACCTATCAGTACAACAGAGAGCTCAATCAGGAGCGTATCTTCCAGTTGCAGAAATTGAGGGTTAACCAGGTGAGTCCATAGAACGGTTGCTGCTGCAAGTCGTAGATTGAATGCTTCTGACAGGTCCAACTGTATCGAGAGGATCTCAGAGATCTATTCGAACTGACGATTGGTAAGATGGATAACTACCTCGTTATCAATACCCTCACTCTTGGATTCGTCATGGGATTCTACTACGAAGCCAAAACGTGAGTCGGGTCGACTGATTAGTGTGTCTTGATATAACACTATCTCAGTCCGGAGGAAGGATCACCGTCATGGCTCATCTTCCTATGGGCCCTCAACCTGGCTAGTGCTGTCTTCTTCCTGGTCATGTCCATCTGGTTCTCTATTCACGCTTCCATTACAGCACAGGTGAGGTCGCCTTTCCAAATACTAGGAGAGTTGGTACGTTTTCCTCCTGTAGACCTTCGCCGTTCGTCTGTTAACGCAGTGGATGCGTTTGCCAGTTCCTGGCCAGGAGCAGATTAACTCGGCCTGTGCTGATCTGAGGAACTACGAACGCAAGGGGCTCGACACTATGTTCAGAATACCGGTTATGTCTAAGTAGCGTCATTTGTTTCAACGCAATGGGGAGAGGACTTGTTCTTTCCATCAGTTACGTCCCTGTGAAGGGAGCTCGGGCGAAGGAAGATAATGAGCTGAGAGAAGCAGCTCCGAGGATTCTGGGAAGCAATACGGCTACTGAGTACCGTTGGGGGTTCAGCTTCTGAGTGGTTATTGCTGTACACACTTCAGAGACCTCGCTACGGACTATAACATATTCGTGGAGCACTTCTATTTATTCAACCGATTGAAGGAACATTGGCAAGGCTTCGATGCCTATGCGAGAGTGTTCATGGTCCTCGGCACTAACCAGCTCGTCAACGTGCTCTGGTGAGTAGTGCAGGATTCGGTCGCGGCTCCTCCTACTCCTTTGCTATCGTCCTTGCCTCAGTTACATGGGTCTCATGTTCTACTTCATCGCCTACAACTTCTGGGGTCCGTGGATCTTCATCCTTCTCATGTTAACATTCAACCTCATTCACGAGAGGATGAATCTTTTGTTGTCGCCTCCGGAGCATTGGACCCTTACCTTCTTGCAAGTCGCAGGTAGGGTGATCGGAGTTGTTGGTCGCTATAGTAACGTAAACGACGCCATAACAGGTCCTATTCTAGCTGGCTTCGCCGCGACGTTTGACATCACGTATCGCATTAGGATGGAGAGGGGTGTCCCTGGAGATCATGATGGATGGCTAGAGACTGTTGACATCCTTACTCCTATTATTTACTTCCTCCATTTCCTCTTCATTGGATACTTCATAAGCTTGGGTGAGCTCTTTGGTATCCCTCGGAGTTTTATGGGCGGCGCAAACCTGTGCAATGCTCGGCTGGAGTGTAATGTCCATCTTGGTTCAGGTCTCGAGCCGGACGGAGATCTCCCCACGAAATTCTCAATGATCATGTCGATTGACGTCCTGGGCCTTGATGAGGAGCAGAGGCAGCGAAACACGAGGCACAGAAACACCGTGAATAAGGAAGAAGTTCCGGTGTCCAAGCTCATTCCACGGGTATGCTACACGCACGGTGTCATGTTGAATCTCTGTATGATCAGACTGGCTCGGTTAAAGTAGCTGAGATGATTCGCAAGCAGAAGACGAGGGAACTTGGGCAGTCACTCAGTTCTATCCCAGAGGGCTCCCAAGCCTCGTCAACATCCTCTACTGCAGCGCCCAACGGTGGGAGTAACAGCGGCGGCTCTGAAGGGCCCCATCGTATTGGCCGCGGTATCACCATGCAAGCTGATACCTTGGCTATGGGTCGGGCATTGCAAGCTGAGGAGAAGCCCAGTCTGACGAAGACCTTTCGTGAGAACTCTGCCAAGGCGAAGATACTACCCTGGAGGATATATAAGGCAGGTGGTGCGGTTGTTGCCGCCCTTTGGCTCTTTGGAGTGGGGTATACTTGTGCTGTAGCCGCTGGTGCTACAGAGTGGGGTTGGAACAATAAGGCCGGCCTCGTTGAGGAAGGTGGGGAAGAGCACCGGAGGTTGTTGGAGGAGTCCTGTACGACTTTCCAGAGTAGCCGACTTAACCTTTTGGAGCCTGGCCCGTTCTTCTACCCTACTACAGTGGATGTGGTGGACTCGAGCTTGGTACTGGGTGATGAGTTCAATAACAGATGGTCATTCCCTGCTATTGGTGGTCGAATGCATGAGGAGCCTACAAGTGCTGCTGTTCAAAACGTGAAGTACTCAGTGAACAGCGGCAAGGTGTATCGTAGTGTTAACGGCGTGAGGATGTCCGAGTTGCACGTCCCCTATGGTCTAGTATCCGGGAGAGCAGTGGGAGCTTGTGGGGCCTCTAATGGGGCAGCAGCCGTGGTAACGGACAAGGGAGAGCTCCTTACATGGACGAGCCGAGGTATGTGGTCCGGAGCATCCAATTTTACTGGACCGATATCTAGTGACAATCTGGATGTGAAGGACTGTGCATATAGAGATGAAGATCTGCTGGTCTTGGGTAATGATGGCAGCACAGGAGAGGCGCAAGTTTGGGTCGCTAGTCGTGGTTAACGTCAGAGCCTCTATGAGGCCTTTGAACGATTGCTCTTAGTGAAGATCAGTGACTCTATTATGAGTAGTGTCCTATTGCTTGCTGCTGTTATATCTACGGTTAATCGCTTCGGAAAAGGGAGCTGTGGTTGAGTTCATCATAGTGGGGGAAGAAAAGAATTGGTTGTTGACTGAATAGTGGTAATGTCAGCCGCCTCAATAGCGAAGGAAGCGCCATTGACGGTTGAGGAGGCTGCAGAGCTCCAGGTAATAGGAATAGCCCATTGTACTACCCCTTGGGAAAAGGAATCTGTGACGATCACAAGCCTTGTGGGATCACGATGAGTTCGTGACGAGCACAATATTAACCGGGACGAGGCTGAGATTCGGGGGAATAATGAGCCTTGTGTGTCGCGTGGGTTGCGGGTTGAGAGTGTATAATCATGAAATGATGCATTAATTGAGGCTGTGATGGTATCGGTTTCAGGCGAAGCTTCGAGATGCAGGCAAAAACTGCAAAATCTTCCAACAGAAGGTTGATGCTCTGTTTGAGTCTGTCGCGAATTACCGGAGACGACGAGATACGGCCATCGAGGAGGTGGGCATCAGAAGAAGCCAGCTTGCCAAGACAGAGGAAAAGATCACCCGACTTGTGCGGCGGATCAAGGCATTAGAGTCAGACAAAGTTCATAAGGAGGAGTTGGCATCGAATCTGGAACGCCAGCTGGGAGTGGTGAATGGTGAATTCCGGGATCTCGTCAGCGACCTGCGAGAATCGACACGAAAGGCTTTGGGAGGTATCAAAGCCGCTAGATCTAGGTATACTACGGCCACTCTGGCA
>NW_003210703.1:0-527 GCF_000006405.1 Perkinsus marinus ATCC 50983 | reverse complement strand
ATCATTTCTGGACTACATTCACTTTATCTTCATGCAGTGCCACCTCAGCTCGGTGTACCGTCGTAGTTTGACTCACATTTTCTCTCGCAACCGAGCCAACCTCAACACTTTCAATTTCGTTTGATACCAATTTTTCTTCGATTTCCGCCTCGGAAATCAACTTCCTCGCGAACTCTCCTGGTTTGGCGATCATCTCCACTTCGACGTTGTCAAGGGCCATGTGATAAATTTTCGCGGAATATTTCCAAATTTCACTCAATTCTGCGTCTCTGCCAATAAACAACATCGCAGTCACTAAATGCGCCAACATTAAAATTGACGGAATTTTCCATTTTTTCCTCGTCCCAGCCGCTTTCACCAAATTGTGCAAATCTTCGCAAACACCATGCAAAGAAGCCATCGCGTTACAAAACGGCCCCATTAGTTTCCGTAGCAGTAAAAGTGTTACTCTTCCAAGAGCATGTCGATCGTAAACCGATTTCAACAACAAAAAACACCCCAAAGTCGTAGCGTTCGTCACCACTGTT
>NW_003203092.1:0-1161 GCF_000006405.1 Perkinsus marinus ATCC 50983 | reverse complement strand
TCAAAACCGTGGGTCAGGGAACTCTACCGGCCCCCCGTTCTGACCCATGGTGATAATGCTTGCCCTTTTCATGATTGAAATAACTCGAACGCCTTTTTGACGAGCGGAGTGTGGTTATGTCCCTTCCGTGATGGAAGACTCTAAATGTCTCAATAGCTGAGATGCAAACGATGTAGACTGATCGATCAGAGCTTCTTCGGCATACTTCTCCCATGTTTGACTCGTGTGGGCCCAGCCTCCAGACATCCTTAGGGACTCAATCGGGAGGTTCAGATGATGAGCCACATTCGTAGCCGTGCGCCGGAAGGAATGTCCAGTGACTGCCGCGAGAGAAGCAGGTGAATAGAATCCGGAAATTCACGTCATGCCGTTCGCAGTTGATGGAGGTTCTGTGATGGGAGTTTTGGCAATATGTCACGGACGAGGGTGGATCTCACAAACCCATGTGGGAAGCAGTCCACGTCCGTGACGCATTCAGTGCCCGGGATAAAACACGGCTATACCAATCAGCCACCGTGCAGATCCCGGGTGAATGCCCCCGCCTCATGTTGCCAAACCTCTCCCGCGTGCATGTTCGAAGCTCCATACTTGAATGCCCACCGGGTTAATTAAGGGTGTTAGCAAGTTCACGCCTGGGTTTTATGTCAGTGATCTGATCCCTTCCGCCGTTCTCGGGTCCCCAACCCATGAAACACAGGTGTGGCCTTGTTACTAATCACTCTTAAACACAAATCCTAGTGATCCCAGAAACACCTTATCCGACCATCCGCAGACTATGCGGGCAGCGGGCCTCGATCACAATTACTCATGAGTTCGTGACTTACGGACTTATATGAAGTTCACCTCCTATCCACCTAGCCCAGAGGGCGGTGTACGTATTCTCTCACTATAGCTGCTCCGTGCCTGGCGAGCTTTTTGACCTCCTCGTCCCCATATGTATCGATCATCGCGTCGTGGCGCCACCGCGATATTCCTTTGATAATTGGCCTTGGTGCATCGGCACGCAAGTGATATACTGTCCCACTTCTACGGCAGGAATTACCAGAAAATTTCAGAGACTGCATAAGTCCACCTCGCCATAGAGTCCGGTAGAACTGGGCCAGCTTTTAACTTCCGCCGTAGTCTTCTTATAGCTTTTGTGGAGATTCTGAGTGGCCTGAC
>NW_003206985.1:0-6061 GCF_000006405.1 Perkinsus marinus ATCC 50983 | reverse complement strand
GGTGACGGTGAGTACTGCTTTCAACCAACCGATCCTTCATGTGATGACTCTGTTTACCAGCCGGTCTCTTGCCAGTGTGCTCCATCTGTGAGGATGTCTGTGATGATCTGACGAGCTGTCGAACCTCAAAGTGGGGCTCCTATTGTAAGAGTTGGCAGAATCCTCCTGTTTGCTTCGGTATTCTCCAAAAGGCCGATGGCAGTCTGTGTTTCGAGAGCACAGAGCCTGAGTGTGCTGGCACTCCTTACCCCTGCCCTAGTCTGTAGTCACCATTGCCAACGAGCAATCCCTTCTGATTTGTATGACATATCTCCTGATATGCATTGCAATACTGACATTCGTAAGTCCTCTATTGAGTTATCGATCTCTATTATTCTGTTATGGCATTCGCTGTGTTTTGTTATAACTATAGGGTGTGTCCTGCAATATTCGGGAAGGATGAAGAGTACCGATTCTCAGGGGGAGGGGCAGGGGTGTAATTTCTCCTGAGGAGATTCTCCTCGCAGCTCTCCCGTTTCGGTGTGTGACAACAAGCGACTGCGCGGAGGAACCTCCGCGTGCGCACGTAATGTGGACCTGTGGTACTGCAGACCATAGGAACTCTTGCTTTCTTGTCCGCTTGACATTCCTTAAACTAGACCTTTGTTGGCTCGCCTATCGATTAGTTAATCTATTCGACGTCACGTCACCTTCTGTGTGTCACGACTTTGGATTTGCTAACTACTTGTTTTGGGCTAGTTCGGTTCCCCATCCGAACTTTGCTAACTAAGAGCTGTATTAAGTCGACCTTTGACCCAAGGCAGCCCTTGCGTTCACAGTCTACTGAAGAACCAGCAAACGATCTTGGTCACTTGTAGTTCCTGCAACCTCGCGAACTACAGTAAGAGCGTATGCGTGCATCGTCCCCCATATGCTGTCACTCTCTCACTGATTATTGTCCACTGCAGGGAGAAAGTGAGGTCAGCGGGGCTGGCCGTCGGCCCTATTGCCGAACAGGGTGACTCGTCGGTGAGGCCAATGTTGATGTCGTCGGTCCACGTCAGCCGAATCCGTGTGGGTCTTGAGCCCCGCTTGTCCTTCACCAGACGCTTTTCCGCGCAAGGAACCCCCATCGGAGTCGCCGGCAAGCAGCAATGATAACAAAAGCAATGCTGCCGATCCCAGCTTAAGTTAAGTTAAGTTAAGTTTACCAAGGATGGTGCGCCATATTGGCGGCTAGTGCGGCTTGAAAGATTTTTTCCATACTCACAACTTCATCTGGCTTGATATCTAATGCGTCTTAGCGGTAGTTTCAGTAGCGAACCTCCGCGTTGTTAGCTCTCTGTCGTCGCTGCGAAAGATGTTGCAACGTTAGTTTGCGGTATCCAGGCATTGTGAACGCATTAATCGTACAATTCGTCAGCCTCTTCAAGAGGACCTCTTAGCATTGCGTCCACCAAGAAGCTACACTCGGTTTGGTAGTTCGAGCTTTAGTTTTGTGTCCTCACGGCTTCAGCCGGTCCGCCCCCAACTTCATCACCAGTGTGTGTTTGCTACGTATATGTTGCCCGAGAACTGTACCGTGAATGAAGAACCGGCTGCCCAGGCCATTACGTAAGACTGCTTTACCCCTTGGCGAATATACCGGGAGTATCCTCAGGCCTCCTGAGTCCAACATCAAGAAGCCTCAAACTCCTGTTAAAACGCGACGAATAGGATTGATCTCGGTCATTGCGATTGCCTACTTCAACGTTTCCGGCGGTGGAAAGCCTCCCTACCTTCAACGGTTGATGGTCCGCTGTATCAGGTCCTTTCGGTTCTGAGGATATCTTCTCAACAGGGGGCCCTTTGTTGGGCATCATAGGTATCTTTGCTGCGCTCATTTTATGGTATGCCATTAGTAATCACGACTACCCCATTGAGATGACCTCAGGTCTCTGCCTATGTCTTTCATGACGGCAGAATTGTCTAGTACTTTCCCAAGCAATGGTGGCTACTCTTTATGGGTGAGCACAACATGATTTGTCAAAATCGTTCGGACGAAGCGCTTGCCATTCTGCCGAATATCATAATCACTATGACGGTGTAGGTGAAGGTCGCCCTCGGCAATTTTTGGGCCTTCCAACAGATGTATTGGTCGTGGATCGCTGCAGCAGTAGACGCCTCAGTCTATCCTGTGAGAAGATCTTATGTTGAGCTACGAATATACTGTTTCCACTAGGTCCTCATATACGATACAATAGCTCATTTGACTCCAACTACTCTTGGTGCACTCCCCTGGTTCACTGCATGGCCGATCAAGGTGGCGATCAGTGCCGTCCTGACAGTTCCCATGCTCTTCCCCGTGGAGACAACAGGCTTTGGTGATGCCGATTCGCTATAGTTGATGAACCATCGATGATGTTGGTGGCCTGAAACCCCACAAATGTGGTTGTAGCTTATATGTTCTTTACTACCCTAGGATGATGCCTATGGTGTTGACTTACTGCTCTCAGGTATGCTGGCGATGACTATCTTCATCCTCTTCCCCTTCGTTATTGTTGTTATTTGGGGTCTCTTCAAGGTACTGCCTCCATCTAGCAGTGGTGGTATACTTATGTTAGGCGGACCTGTCAGTGCTGGGGCAGACTCGACCGCTGAGAGAGATCGATTGGATCAACTGGGCAGTGGTGTGTTTCTGGAGGATGACGGGAGTACCTTTTCGTGGCGTCATCGTCCCTCCAGTTGATTACTGTCTTCAGATGAACGCTGTATCGACTGTTGCGGGAGAAGTCAAACAGCCTGGGCGGACAGTCATCAGGGCTTGTCTATGGTGTATGGTCATTGTTACAATACAACACATCGCCGTGCTTGGCGTATCTGCCGGGCTCGGGGATGTGAATTGGAAGGTTCGTTCCCGTATGCCACGAGCTCCTTTCATACAGTCCTCCTTAGGACTGGAGTGATGGCTTTCTTGCTGTCATCATCAAAGATGCCTTTGGTCCAGTGATGGGTTGGTGGATAGTGATCGTGGCAATAGTTGCTAGTGCTGGCCAATACATGGCGGACATACTCGAGGCCAGTTATCTGTTATTCGGTGAGGAACATCAGCTCGGTCAGAATCAGAAACTCCAGGCATCATCTCTTCATCAGGCATGTCGCGGTATGGATTGTCTCCAGCTTGGCTCGGTAAAGTCCACAGTCGATTCGAGACTCCGTGGAATGGCATCTTCTTCCAACTCTTCATCGTATCATGCCTGGTGACTTTAACATCAGAACCATCCAACATTTACCTCAGATTGCCTTGGCAGGTTGCAGCGGACTTCAGTGCGATTCTGGCCATCAACTCCTTTGTAGCTGTTCTTGCAGCCCTGCTCCAGTTCGTTTCCTTCCTCGTTCTGAGGCGGTCTCGACCAGAATTGGTAAGCCTTCGGTTCCACAACTCCCGCTAGTATATCTCTCTTTAGAACCGACCTTTCAAAGTGCCAGTAGCGTCCTTCTGGCTGATCTGCGTCCTCACACTACCCACCCTAGCCTACGGTTGTTTGGTCGTCGTTGTCACATTGATGAATGGATGGTTGCCTCTCACACTCAATTCTACAATTTTCACCATCGGACTTGTATTCGGATACGTTTCTCTCTGGCACGCTAACAAGCGAGGGCGTTTACAAGATTGGGAGGAAGAGGCCGATTATGGGGATGACGAAGTCCAGACACGTTCGAGTTGATACCGGTCTTTGGCTGGTATGCAATTCCCCTCTTGACACACTCCGTTGTTGCTGCGATTTTGCTTATCGCTTATGACGTGTACATAGTTGTTTACCAACATATTGTAGGATGACGCTTTCTTGACATTTTTTTTACGGATAGCAAGCCACTTACCCCCCGGTCAGCAGCAGTGGGGGCCTCAGTTACGTTTCATCGCCTATTGGTCTCGTTCTCGTTACTTGTAGATGGGCGTCAATGGCTGGTCTCGATTCAGGCTGTCGGGACGCGTCGGTGTCTGCGTTCAAGTCCTCGAGCTGCAGCTGCCGGACTAGCATACTATGACGACGTCATGGCGTGATAGATTGTCATTGACAGTCAAGTCCAGACCGAGGCAAGCGAGACCTCTTCAGCTGACATCCAAGCTCGAGGACGAACATACAGGACACGAGAGAATCAACCGCAAGAATTTCATTATAGTTAAATGAGACCGGAGAGGGGGATGTGGGGGTCCTCGAAGGAGACATAAGCACGCAGATAACGAGAACTTGATATCAATGACTATTCAAGGGGTCCGATAAGCAAAGCGGATCATAGCCGATACCACCCCACAGGGGATAGAACGTATGATGGGTATCGCCAATCTGATGGCTGTCTTCGGGGAACTCTGCAAGTAGCTGACCGGCACTCAAGACAGTCATCAGACAGACCAGGTGCTCGAGGAACGGATGCCTACATTCGACGAGGATCGCGCCATCCAAAACCAAAGGCCAGTTCTGTTCGACGTCTCGCACACACAAGGAGTCCGCTGCGTGTCCACAACTTTCCGACAGTTCAGACCCTCATAAAGGCATTCTTCAGATCTCCATTAGATCTGATTCAATTATGACTGGGGACGCGGCCTTGATCATCTCCTAAGACCTCCCCGAGCTAGAACATGCTCAGTCAATGCAGCTGAGGAAGCAATAGTAAGGACACTCAAGCTGGCACACATGACCGCCTCGGAGAGCGTTCAACCCGTACCTGTATCTATCTCTATTGAAAGCCAGAGACAAGGAACCACTCGCAAGTCACAGCAAATGAATCCTATTGATCGTTCTGCGTAACTAAAGGCGTATAACTGACGTCACTAAGGAGCACACCCATCAGGGAGTAAGACCAACTGAGTAACGCGATCAAATGACGATGAACGAGAAGAGACCGCAAGAGAATGGTCATTGGTCTATCTAGTGGAGTTGATCATGACGGGAGGAGATCCTCAACAAGAGCAACTTTGACTGGACCTTCTTCGACGGTCTTACGAGAGTTCATAACAACACGAATATATGCATGAGCTCACGAGAATCGAGATCAGACATAACGCCAACTGCTACACTACACTGCCAACTTCGTAAAAGACTACTCAAGTGAAGGAGACGAACTATATTGTGTACCCTACGATATCAAATGGCCGAATACGACACTTCCAGCGAATTGACCACGGGTGTTAAAACACGATAGACTCAGACAACACAACACTGCGATGTTCCCAAACACTTATATCGTCTGCTGTAGGGAAACCAATAACGGGCCAAATGAAGTAATAGCGGCTGGAACGGGAACGATAACTGCAATGCGTCATCGATCCAGCAACAACGACTAAGACATTTATCGGAACCTCTTGAGCTGGAGAGTCTGGCGTCTCTTCCAGTTGGCGCGCTTCGAGGGGCGAACCTTGGTACCGAAGTGGGAACCGCGCTTGTGGAGACCACGGCTCTTACGACCAGCACTGGTGAGACCACGGAGCTCACGGTGCTTCATGGTAGAGTGAGCGATCCAGTTCATGCGAGGGTCGTTACGGATGGCGTTGTGGAAGGGATCGACCATGATGACCTCGAAGAACTTGAACTGGGCGTCCTGACCAACCCAGTAGGAGTTGAGGACACGGAGAGAACCACAGCGGCGACCAACACGCTCCTCGGCAATAGCGCGAAGAGACTTGGTAGACTTCTGCTTGTTGACACCCTGATGGACGGGCTTACCGTAGACGATACCCTTGGAGACGCGCTTCTTACGGTCACCCCTGCGGATGCGGACACGGTAGATAACAACGCCCTGCTTGGCCTTGTAGCCGAGACGACGGGCCTTGTCAGGGCGAGTGGCCTTGGAGGCACGGTGGACAGCAGGTAGCTGACGGAACTCCCAGTTCCTGACGCGAATCAAGAAGCGCATCACGTCAGATTGCTTCTTGTTCCAGATCTCAGAAAGGTACTTGTAGGCTCCCATTATAGCAGATTGAGTTGGGTGACTTAGTCCAAGGGAAATAACAGCCAATGAACTACGCAAATCGATCAAACGCACTAGCGATAATTTCGTGGCGCGTGACGCAAAATTCCATCAGAAATCTTCTTGTGTCGGG
>NW_003207173.1:0-1037 GCF_000006405.1 Perkinsus marinus ATCC 50983 | reverse complement strand
AGGTAAGGCTCAACGGATACGTGAAATACCGATCCCATAGTCTTCTACTCGTCACCCACAAGCTATAATCAATATTATCGCGACACGGAGGAAGGCGTGAAGTCCCCATGATATGATTTTCAAGTCTGTATCTTGCGTTTGGCAACCATGTCTTCGAGTCCGTGAAGACTGCCGTAGCTGAAACTGTCCCCTCCACAATATGGAGTCCGTATAGTCTATGCTGTGTGCTCTGGGAATAACCCGTAATCACTCCTCTCGATTTAAGTATTTTCTTTGTCGGAGGACGGCCTCAATTCTGGTTGGTAGCGGGTAGGGCTCGCAGCGTACTCTAGTCGACTCTCAACTAGACAGTCTATCATATATTCATCGAAGACTCGGACTCGAAGCTACAATGGGGTCGCTATGCCACTTGTTGGCTGCTCACTGGATACAAAGCAGGCTCGGAGAAGACACGTTTTCACATCATATAGCAAAAAAGTCGGGACGTTTCGGAGGAGATTACGAGCGAGAAGGTAACCTATAAAATCAGGAGACACTAGTGCCGGAGATGAAAAACACGTTGAACGGTTCCTTCGTTCAGGTAGAACTGCTTTGAGTCAGCGTGATTTCCGAGTGGACTTCAACCGTCTTCGGTACAAGCTCATTATTGAGTGTGGTGCCCCACTAAAGTGAGCAGAGTGAAATTAATATGGTGCTAGAATTCGTATTGTCCGATGATTCTGTCGACGCTGACATTCACCGAGTACGACCAAACTTCTTGATCTATCTACCTGTTAGATAAGTTAGGGTTCCAGCCTTTGGGTGGTACTCCTGCATTTTCTCATATCGCTTTGATTTATCACCAAGAAATTGGGCTGAACTTTTTTTGCATGGATTTTGAGCAATTTTGCGTGATTTGATTGTGCATAGCTCTACAGAGCCAAATCATATCTAGAATTCAAAGGTACCTTCTAGTTAGCTATCACTTAAAAATTCGTTGAACTCTGCGACTTACAGACAAAGCACATTTTATTTGGGGCACCCGATACGTTCCGAGT
>NW_003214503.1:4226-8882 GCF_000006405.1 Perkinsus marinus ATCC 50983 | reverse complement strand
TCCCCACCTCCGCCTTGAGGATGACCGTCCTGTTGCCCATCCCGGCACCTATCATCCTAGCACACTCGGCAAAGTGAGAGCGCGATTTATACAACCGTTCGATAGCCCTAAAGCACAACTATGTCCATCACCTCAGTAGTGGCCATCACCTCTCAATATCATCACCAGCAGATCGGAGATACAACACACACTGACGTAGATAGCAAATATCATCAGTTCCCTTTGCCAAACCCTCCCCTGCCTCCTCCTTCAGTGACACCACTACGAGGTAGTCTATATACTCCTTGAGTCGCGAGCATCTACCTGCTCATAAGACAGGCCTCGAGAACTCCTCCAATCTTCACCTACTGTTAATCTCCTGAAGTGCATCATCGAGATCATCCGCTCTCCTACGCTTATCCGGATCGCCTAATACCTACTACCCAACAACTGACAGAAAACCACTCAGCATGTAGACGAACCTCCTTCGTGTTAAGACCAGCACCTGGCCAGTCGGCGGACACCGAGTGGTAGAGGCGTATGCCGTGGACGAGGCTGATGAGCTCTCGGATATGGCATACCTTAAAAACGTAAAGTGCGCGGGTAGAACCGGCGCCATCCGGATGCAAGCACACGCCCTTATCCACTACAGCAAACAACCACAAGGAATAATATTACTTTCTCGTTGTCCCCCAAAGAGCAGAAGGATTGTGTAGAAGTTCGAGGCATAACCGAGTGCAACGCCGGTCCAACCTCCCGACGGATCTGGAACACCACTGACACGTAAACATGACAGTACACCTCTATGACCTCCGACTCCTCAGCCTTCCCCGAATCCATTCTAGCTATTGTTAGTAGTAGACTGTAGATCAGATTATATCTGAGCACACATCGCCTCACCTCTGATGATGATACCACAGTCACTACACTTCATTGTAAGCATGAACATCCAATTTACCCTCCACCTCCGAGATTCGACCCATGAGTCGCCGTATAATACAAGACACTGTCTCAGCCCGTTGGGCGTCACGACTAAGCGACGCCCGTTCGGAAGAGCAGTGTGTTATTGGTTATTACGCCGCAGCAACGTTTTCGATGTGATTGAACATGTCACGGAAGTTTGCCTGGAGCCTCATCGTCTCGAGGGAGGGGTTTCTATCTCGGGCCATCAGTGCCACTGCCTGACACGACATCCAACATGTCCTCTACGAATGGTCAATGCACTCTTTACTATGTACTACCCCTCTACTACTACCCATCTACTACTACTACTACCCCTCTACTACTACTACCCCTCTACTACTACCCCTCTACTACTACCCCTCTACTACTACCCATCTACTACTACCCCTCTACTACTACTACCCATCTACTACTACTACCCCTCTACTACTACTACCCCTCTACTACTACCCATCTACTACTACTACCCCTCTACTACTACTACCCCTCTACTACCCTTTCCACCACCGTCCCCACATCTGCCTCCTCTACCCCATTATCAGCATAGCATACCTAAGCAGTGCTTAGTAAGCACACCCTCAAATGGCGTATCCCCCACCCCCCCACCGACCTCATCATCCTTCCACACAGTAGCCAGGACATAATCACAAAGTCGTTTAGTACAGAGCACACCACTCTGTCGGCATTCCAGCAGAGTCCTCTGCCCGACGTCTTCGAGGGATACTACTACCATCTATATTCAATAACTGTTGAGGATATTTCTGTGCTACAAACTGCTACTACCAAAGTCATATCGCTGGGAAGAAGATCCTCCAACAAGTTCTTCAAACCTGTTTAACCTCATGAAAAAATATTGTTGGGGAACACTACAGACTCTGTATGCACAAAGTCGTGGAAATCTTGCTCACTCGAGGATTTCCTCAACCCGTGCATGCGTGCAACAACTCTCCTGAGTTCTAAGAGTGCTCCAAAGATCGAGTTATACGTCATGTGATATCTACTCCAGGGTGTTGGGAAGGTGTGTGCAGCCAGCCCCCGATTGCTCACAAACCTCCTCCTTGGTAACAATATCTTGCTACTTTATCATCATTACTAAAGTGGAGCACGTATTGCCCAGTGACGCAGAAGTCAGGGGATGTTCCTAAGGCCGCTGCTGCTGCTGTCAGGATCACGAGTTTTAACGCCGTCAATTCAAGCCTGGGGAAAGTGTCTTTGAACAGCTCATGAGGGATTTATCGAGCACGTCGCAAGGTTCCATAGGATGATATAACGGTGATAATACTATTATCACTATTAATGGAATTTCACCCTAGTGATATGAAAAACGACTACTGCATATCACCGCGAATATCGCGCCACTTCACGTGAAACTCCAATATATGACTATTATATGTGGGTAGTATCATTACGTAGTGTATCAACCTGTCTATGAGTAGTAGTGGTAATCCACTAAAGCGATCAACACTACAACTACTATTAAAGGCGTTTTATCCTACAGTAGGTTAGAATATTCTCCCTTCCTGTTACGATGTCCAATCTACCACCGATCGTTTGTGATACCGGATCAAGGTGAGGCCTCCTAGGGTGAGATACGACATATGATGAGGTCTCCTTTCCCAGTATGATTAAATGCGGCCTATGCACTTCCGAGACCCCCAGTGTCCAGCTACCCGCTGCTGTAGCTCGACGCACTTTGGGGTACGACCACCCTCCTACCCCCTCGAGTAGTTCTCCTCAGAATCGACGGACTGTTCTTCGATGCTGAGGAAAGTGACGATGAGGAGAATTTCAACAACACCAACACCACTACTAGGAAGCGGCAGTTGAACCACTCAGTGAGTCCCCCACTCAAGAGGGAGGTGACGTCGCTGGTCCCTCAGCCCTCAGCCTCCTCGGCTTCCACGGCCTTTCGAGGCTCAACTTTGGTCGGTTACGAGGCCTTGGCTGCAGCTGATCAATCTGGGGTTAATGCCAATTACCCTCTTATTAACGGTATTGTCACCGACTGGGAGGACATGCTCCTAGTGTGGGACTACGCTTTCAAAGAGCTCGTCCAGGGAGGACACCGACGGGCATCATCATCGAAGCGGATGAAGCTGGAGGGTAGTAATATTCAATCTAAGTATAGTATAATAATGTAAAAATGGCATTTATAGATATATATAACATTATTAGTAATATTGTTATTCCCAATGTATATGAAGGTTTGCGATTGAGCGTAGTAGGAGTGTGTGCTCAGAGGGCAGGCCGGTTCCTATGTGTGTTGGTGAGGATGCCGAGGAGTGGTTGGAGGAGTTGAAGGGTCGGAAAATTGTCCAAACGGAAGCCGCGTGTAACCCTACCCAAAATCGAGAGAGGATCCTTACTGAGATGTTCGAACGGTAAAGTGGTATCTTTTCATCCGTGTGCACCACGATTGAACCT
Organism: Perkinsus marinus ATCC 50983; assembly: GCF_000006405.1. Lineage (NCBI taxonomy): Eukaryota > Perkinsozoa > Perkinsida > Perkinsidae > Perkinsus > Perkinsus marinus. The sequence continues at coordinate 5,516 of NW_003214503.1, read as the reverse complement.
AAGATATTCTTTCGAGTGCGTCAACGTCTCAGTTCAGGCCGTCTTGTCCCTCCTAGCAACTGTAAGTGCATTCGAACACACTCTTATGAAGTACCCCCTCCCCCTAGGGCCAGCGGATCGGCATGGTCGTCGACTCGGGTGATGGTGTAACCCACGTAGTCCCAGTCTACGAAGGCTTCGTGTTGCAACCGTGTGTGAAAAGGATGGCAATAGCAGGAAGGACCATAACGCGGTAAAGAGGGGCATCACCGGGGGCTGTTGGTGGTTATGCTTGGGTTCTTCCCCTCAGCCAGTTGGCTTATCTCGTTACGCACACTTCGGGGAATCGTGTCAAGGGGTTAAAGCATCTCAATACGGTGAGGGGGGAATTTCGTATTTTTCAACCGTTCGCTTTCCTCAGCCGAGTTTGGGAATTTGATCATTTACTAGAGAAATTTACACACGAGCACGTGTGTACGGAAACTATTAAAAATTTCCGAAAATTCACTCAGAAATTCCTCATCATCCCCACACGCGAATGAGCGTGTAAAGAAATTATGAAAAATTTTTGAGAATTTTCGAAAATTTTCTCAGATTTTTCTCGTGCCCACACACTAATAATACCATACGAAAAATTAATAGTAATTTTTGAAAATTCATCCGGAAATTTTCCGCGGTGTAATTATCGTACAACCTGCAGATGCGTGAATGGAAAGAAGACCACTGCTTCGTCTCTGAGGACCCCTCTAGTAGTAAAGCTGAGGCCAGGAAAAATAAGGTTAGAATTCAGATATTCGCGAATTTGGGTTATTGATTCTCATTCAGCTCAACCGTTTCGTCCACTTACCCGACGGCACTGAAGTGGCCATCGGTGCGGAGCGGTATCTTGCTCCAGAAATTCTATTCACGCCGGCATATGCTGTTGATGAAGTGTTCAAGGACCAACCGGGGCTGCAAGGGACGCTGATAGAGGCGGTAGGGCGGTGTTTATGTATAGGTATGTGCTATACTACAACCATATATGAATATTGATATGTTGACATATTTACGGTATATATAATTGTTATTTTATGGGTTGTTGTAGACAGTGCACTTATTTGGTGGCAATATGAAAATTCGGGTGGAATTCCCATTATCCGTGAGAAAACTTCTGAGCTCAGCTGAACATATATACCACCAACGCTAATTACAGATCGACTCGTCGCCACTGGACATCCGAGAATCGCTACAGCAGTCAGTACTGCTATCTGGTGGCAACACCCTACTAGAAGGATTCGGTCGTCGCTTGAAGGGTGAGCTCAGCAAGGTGTA
>NW_003214503.1:0-4126 GCF_000006405.1 Perkinsus marinus ATCC 50983 | reverse complement strand
ACCCACTGCCTCACAGCCACCGACGACTGCAGTTTACTACTGTCCGAAATATACTAGAAAAAAAATTAAAAAATAATACCAATACACAAATTTCCCCACTGAAATATTTCCGCCGCATCCCCAAGCCGCATTTCTACTGGCATAAATTCCCCAAATCTCCAGCCCTCGTATAAGCATATCTCAATGCGAGCAGTAGCGGCACGTAGTGCTCTGAACAAGATCATTAACAACAACAGCACCAAAGTGCAAGTAGGCGCAGAGGTCTTCACAGGAGTGGCGGGAAAATATGCACATGTGTTGATAAAAATATGAACTTTGGTTTTATAATGGTATCTAATATGGTTTTTAAATAAGTTTCATTGTACCCAAATTCGTATGTGAACATCTATAATTAATGAGGAAGCTCTGCTGAGCTCAGCAGCTGAGGAAAGCAAATACATATCCCTACGCCAGCACTGAGCAGAAATTTACCTATTTTCCCATACTGGTGCTAATTACATCACATTAATCTTCGCGCACGCCCCGATAATCGATTTGGGAGTGTGAATCACACACACATTAATCTGACCTACCCCGTTCCTCAGAAGGGTCGATCGACAACACATCGTCGTCATCGTCTCCATCAGCATGTCTAGTCTCCTCAGGAGCAGCAGCAGCAGCAGCAAGAGGCGGGTTGTTCTTTAACGACCAATTCACACTCCAGTGCTGAAAATATATATATATTTTTCCGCAAAAAAATAAGAAAAAATCCTCATTTTTCGACCATAAGAAATTCCCAATCAGAAATACATTTTACTCATCAATATTTTTTCTCATATATTTTAATATAACAATTATATTATATTGGAGTTTCATCCGTGATATGAAAAACACTAGTGGAAAACATATTTCACGACCACGGCATACCGCGAATATCGCGTTTTTCACCATGTTTTACGCCACTTCACGTAAAACGGGTGGAACTCCATTTAATATTTATTATTCACTAATACACGGACTATATAAATACATTATATTATAGTATTAATAAAAGCATTTATATGTAATAAGATAAAGGTTATCACCGTAATCACTCACCTCGGGTATGACCTCCCCGATGAGTTTAATCATGCGAGTCTCCGAATACAATTCCCGCGGCCAGCGTTGTAGTAGAGGAAGTAGTCGAGTCGGTTGGTGAATAATTACACTGAAAAAATATTGGAGGAAAAATTTGACAAAAAAACGGCGCATTCATACAAAAACTTTCTTACAGGGCAAAAAAATTATTTTTCTACTGAGACATTCATTCAATCAAATACGGAGCTCAGGGTTGTGGGTTCGATTCCCAGCAAGAGCATTTTCCGCTTTTTCCACAGTATATGATGGAAAATGATAATATTAATGATGATGCTACTAATGATAATATTTACATTCATAATCTACGCTCTTCGAAATTGTGTATGGCTTGGGAGCTCAACTGGTGACAGTCACAAAACGACAGTAATAGTATTTTATTTAACGCTGATTCGAATCAATCATATCATTGGAGTTGCACTGAAAAACATATTCCACTTTGCGGAGAAAAACATCCGACCGGTCACTATCGCGTTTAAAACGGGTGAAACTCCACTAAATTATTATCCCGATATTCATACCACACCATCACTATTTCTTAATCGCTTTATCAATCTCGTTGCGGGGCGAGCGAAGCTCCATTTTACAATTTCCAGTGTGCGTGCGTACGAGTCATTCCTCCACAACCAGGAAGAGTTTGAACACCAATCGGGAGCAAAATGAACTCCTCATATCAAAAAAATATATAAAAATTTTCATAAAATGATCGCATACCACACCATTAGTACTTCGTAATTGTCTTATCGTATATCTCAGCATCAACAAGGCCGCTCCTTTTCGCCGTATCAACATCAGTAGGCAAATACCCTACGAGGAACTGCAAGGCGTCATATGACTCGAACTCAGCAGCAATAGACTTCCAAATAGCCCTACAGAGGTTCGATCCCCGGTGGAGACATCTTTATAATACTACCCGTGTTTTTCACTATCAATGAGAGACGTCAAAGTCGCCGCCCTATGGTACTCCTTATCACTAAGTAGTGGTTGCAACGCTGAGCCTGAGATCGAATAAAACAATTCGGTGATATTATGAAAACTCTAAGGAAAGTCACATTGGTTTCTGTACACTTCTACCAAATTCGTATATAAACTCCTATAATTAGTGAGAAAATTCCAAAGCTCAACTGAGGGAAGCGAATATATATTCCTTAAATGTCATCACAGCAAGGACATCATTCTTATTACAATGGAGTTTCACCCGTTTTACGCGAAGTGGTGAAACCGGTGATATGCAGTAGTCGTGAAATACGTTTTTCACTACTGCTTTTCACATCACTAGGGTGAAACCCCAATGATCCGAGTTAATTTTTTATGGTTTTTATGAGCATCAGAGTTATTTTCTCAACCTCAATTCTATGCGTTGAGGAAATGCAAGATTGCAAGATTTCCAATTCCATCAGCACTCCCGACTCACTCAACACAGTGCCCACAGCCTCAGAAGTGTCCATAGTAGCAGCAACTTGCACAGCTCTCTCGAATCTGAATATCAGCTTCGCTTCGCTAAGAAATTACTGCTCAATTTTACACATGAATTCGCTTGATAAACCAACAATGGAATTTCACCCTAGTGATATGAAAAACAGATTTAACACATTTTCTCGCGGAAACATATACCTCTTATAATTTACATGGAGTATTACAATATTTGACATTAAAAAGGTGAAACTCCAATGATTTCCCAAAATTTCCTCATAATTTTCATATTGTCACCAACACATGTAGTTGACCGTATGCATATTTGCGAAACCAGCTACTTCATTCGAGCGAAAAAACCACAATGCGATATCAACATCAGCTTCACTGCGCCACGAAATTACAGAAATCGTATGCTCATCTTCGAAATTCCTCAGCTGAGTTTTTCGGTCACAAGTTTCCAAAAACCCACAAAATTTTTCACATTATCACCAACACACGTAGTTGACCATATGCATATTTTCGAACCGATCGAGACCGTTACTTTCTCCGAGCGATAAGCCACATCGCGTGGTCCATAAGCGACCGTCTCGAAATCATAATAATCTCCATCGGCGTGGTAACGAACGCTATAGTTCGACGGGAATCGTCTTTTTGGGAAGACGAGGATGGGGAGAATCTAAGAAAAAAATATGGAAAGCGCAATTTAATAATTTTTATCAATACCAAGTTGTGGAAAAGTTTTCATTTTTTTTGAAAATTCTATAATTTTTTAATCCTAAAAATTTTACTCCAACTAGTAAAGTAAAACTAATTTACTAACACTAAAAAATTACTCCCAAAAAACGCATTTTCCCGAAAAAAAATTTCCCATCATTCCCCATAAAATGACTCACGCTAAACCCGTCTCTGACGGTAAAACCCATCGAGAGCATTCATCTAGCGAGCTCGTTGGCACCTACAACGCAGCAGTGGGAAAGTGTTGGAGAACGAATATATGTTCACTTTCCTCAACCGAGCTCAATAATTCGGGTAGAAGTGTAGAAAAACCTATAAGAATTTCCTCAAAATTTTTTCCATATTATCACCAATACATGTAGTTGACCATGTGCATATTTTCAAAAATTTGCAAAAAAATCCTATAAATTTTCAGTAAATCGACAACCCCACTCACTCGGTCCGAAAACGCAGCCTCGCCCTTCAAGTTAACCACGTGATGCACCATAGAGGCTGACGGATCTGATTATAAAAATAGTAGCTTCGCTCCGCCTTTTTTGTGTGAGTCACGCTTGAACCTAAGATACTACCTCCGCCTTGGTCGCTGTTCAATTTGATACCCTCCGCTGGACAGGTGAGAATTGAAAGTTGCGTAGTAGCGAGAAAATCATCAGAGTCGCTGGGGATGCCTACAGACCTAATCCGTATCTTTAGATGGGGAACCTAAGATTCTCACCATCTCCCTTATCAAACAGGCCAATTCCAGTAACAGTAATATCGCTGGTGAAAGAAAACGCGCCGATGACCTGAATGGCGTATCTTAGGTTGCCGCATGGAAGATTCAGATTAGGTACCTGGCCGTACCGCACGAGCGTACCAACAC
>NW_003216547.1:0-950 GCF_000006405.1 Perkinsus marinus ATCC 50983 | reverse complement strand
AACCAATCCAACTGATGCTACTCATCCTCAGCTAATGGCCGGCTTTCAGAGACCACAGGCAACAATGTGGACACCCTCTACTGCTTGTGTGCGATATGAAGTGTCGGTCGGCGATATCACTTGCTGTTCATGCGCTAGGCGCCAGGGTTGATGAGTCCATCTCTGAGCATCGCCAGTTTGGTTACTCCTTGCTCTGTGCGGCGGCCTCGGGTAACGAGGATGATTTCGATGTGTTCTACAAAGCGCTTAAGGCTCACAATCTCTCCTTTAATTGGGATTCCTTCGGAGCAGCTTGTGCTGATCCTGGTGTGGAAATCGAGTTCTCTGAGCCAGACGTCTTGTTCACCGGAGAGGTACAATCATGTGATAGCAGTAATGATTCCATCAGTGAGGTGCCAGTAGTGGACCTTGACGAGAGCGAAGAGGATTCCAGTGATAGCGACTGTGTAGAGATCGTAGATTCCTCTCCTGCTCGACCAAACCCTCGGAAATCTTCGACTGAGGATTCCAGGCGAATCACGACTGAGGTCAAGAGGGATTTCGTGAGATCTTCTCGTACGATACCGAGCGCTCACTGTCTTAGCGATAATGCGGTTATGATTGTTGAAGATATTGATGTCTGAAGACGATTATTGAATGCGCTGTAATATTGCATCACAATTGCGTATCATTCATTACGTCGTTTATTGGTTACTTATTATGTGATACTTTCACCTTTACTCGGAATTGTGTTGTCTTAGTCAATTTTGCAAGAATAACAGATTTGAGCGCTTGGTGCTGGGCCGACATGACCACAGACGAAGAATTCGTTCTTCGCTGTAAGATCCACTAAGTGTGCCCTTGCAATATCCCTACCAGGCAATGATGCGACATGCCGTTGCACACTTGCTGATAACTCTGAGGACTACTGTCTGGACCAACCGAATACCGTATCCGACCGGAGTGTGGCG
>NW_003213954.1:0-1717 GCF_000006405.1 Perkinsus marinus ATCC 50983 | reverse complement strand
TTCGTTCCGGTCATCGATTGCCACACTTTCTCGGTACTTCACCAAGTCATACAGGTCTTGAAGCAACCGTAGCAAGCAAGCCAGCTCCCGGCGATTACTATGCCATTTACGCTCACTTGCTTTGAACCGGAAACACTCGGCGAAAAGCACTGTCCCTTGGCCAGCCTCCCCCAAATATGCTATATAACCTGCACCAGTGGAACCAGCGTCGCTATACGCATGAATCTTAATGGGCTTCGCGTTCTGTAGGTCTCTCACTGGTGATCGATGACAGCAATCCTCGAGCACCAACTCGGCCATCCAGTCTATCAAACATACAAAGGCTTGCTGTAGCAACGTAGGAAGAGAACAGATGTCGATTTCGACAGGCCAATCCGTCTTGTTGAAGTTCCTGGCCACAAGTGAACGTATGGAGTCTGCACATGCTCTACTGAGCACGTGCTGCCTCGAAGGGTCGAAAGCAAGGCATTCAGCCGCTTGGAAGACTTTCGCTTACTCGTTAGAGGGCTATGCCGTGCGCTCTCGATGAAACGCTTCACTGTGGCTATCCGCTTTTCGCGCTTACATACCATAACGGTATCAGGCCCTTCATATCGCACTTTCATCCCCAATAAGTCTCCTTCGCCGACAATGTTTGGTGGTACACCAACGAATTGCTCTTTGGGTGCTTCTCGTAGTTGATCTCGGACAGATTTACACGCCATTATGTGTACCTTAGCTGTTTGTACATCGAAGCCAACCATCTCCATGGCTCCCAGGGTAATGCGGAACCCACTCAGAACGTGTTCGAGTTCCCCACTGAGTGCTAAATCATCAACAAATATGATGAGTGTCGCTATGCTCGTGGGGAGGACGACGATCTGCACTCGACACCCACAGGTTCTGACTCTCTCAATGATGCGGCCTAGACTAGCTGGGAGCCCGCTGGGACCGACCACAATCCCAAACACAAATCGGGAACTCTCGAAATTCCCAATCCCAGTTTCGAGTGATATGACGTAAGGCTTTTCATTTTCTCTCACCAGCATGATCTTATAGAACGCTGCCCATGCATCGCCAATGATGGTAGTACGCCCATCCAAACAATCGCAATACAGCAATAGGTAACCAAAGCGAAGGCCGATTCGATGATGCCGATGGTAGCCTCGAATTGATATCTCGCCACGACAAGCCTAGGCTTTCTAGCTCCCCCTGGGAGGAGAAATACTCGTGCTCGGGGCAAACTTGCTCGCTCATGGATCGCACCAGGACTCTCAGGAAATAAAAATTTGGCATCGACGTATGCCTTCACCAGCTCGCGGTAAGTCTCTTTTAGATCCTGTTAAAGCCGGGCATACATTCGGGATGCATACGCTCTCCGAGAGCGGTTCTCGGAGAAAAATCACCAGAACACTCGATCTTGGGAACGAGTATCTCACAAACATACTGTTGCTCTGGTAAATCTCGCTGTTAGCTTCTGCTCACAGGCCGTACTCTCGCTTGATGGGCACCAGAGGTACTCCGAACAATAGTCCAAGATTCAGACGTAAGTTCGGACATGATGCTTTCAGCAAAATCCCGCTCTCCGGGAGTAAACTTCGGAGTACATGCATAGCTAGCCACTGTGGGGCTTTCATGGCTGACATTCGAGTAGTTAGAGATAGTGCTCAGTGAGCACTATAGTGAGCACTGCTCACTATATCATTCCTGATGGATTCACAGAGCTTCCCGGGAATCG
>NW_003211339.1:0-2661 GCF_000006405.1 Perkinsus marinus ATCC 50983 | reverse complement strand
GCTACTACCAGAAGGGACCCCCCATCGACTCTTGGGGTATGGTTATATTAGAGGACCTACACGAGAAGAAGATAGGCTTACCATCTTTAAAACAGGAGTCGACACAGTCCTGGAGTACACCCCTCCCCGTGTAATTACGAAGCGGGAACTAAGCCGTATGGCAGGGTATGCTTATGATGAGCTGGGAGTAGTGGGCTTGGGGTTTGCCAAAGGAGCCCTTATGCACCTGGGGCAAGATATAGAGGCCTGGGATGGTCCCCTACCCCGGGCCAAAGCAATGGAGGCCCGGCGGCTGTGGAAGCATATCCAAGTGGCCTATAGACTGCTCCCTCTAGTTTATTGGCGTATATATGAAGATGGGGTTATGACTACAGATGCAAGTGGCACTGGTATTGGGGTAGTTCTGCGCCGAGGCCGAGATCAGCAACGTATTGGTCACTGGTCAAAAGCCTTCACTGGTAACGAAGCGGATGCGGGTATGCCTACTAAGGAGGTGTTGGCAGCTATCTTTGGTGTGCGAAAGGTTCTGAGCATGGCCCAACAATGTAAGCTTCGAATAGGAGCTACCTGGCGTACCGATTCGGAGACCACCCTGGCTGCCCTCTATCGTAATGCCCGGCAACTGGCCTTATCCAACAACTCTCTGCTCTTTCGACGCCGACTATTGGACCTAGAGGAAGGATTACGGAGCCTACAGTCTCTATCTTGGGAGAAAGTGCGAACTGGAGTCAATGAGGCTGATGCTTACTCTCGAGGCCATGGTCCTATTGCTACAGTGGTGGCCAACGAGTTATTCCTAGAAGCGGTTCCCGTATTCTGTCTCCAACGTCGACCCGAAGGATATTTGCAAAAGATAAGCACGCAAGAAAGAGACAGTGGCGCACAAGATTCTGGAGTGTCACGTGCCCCTGGGTAGGTGGTTCACGTGTACACAGTATGATTATTTTCATATCTCGCTCGCCGAGAATCTTAGATTGTGTAACGGCTGAAACGGCTAGCACGGACAGCCCAGGACATCGAGAGCGTATCGATTCAATCTTCTTCGTGCTCTCTTCAGTTATCGACAGCGACAGACCCGTGATAATTGGCTGTGATCTCAACGTCGATGTCGTTCGTGACGTCAACAGTCGTCTCGGCGCCAGTGTTGAGGCCCTGAATAACTTCATAAGTGGTGACGGCCCTTTTCGGAGGTTATGCTCTGCTTCGCCAACACGGCCCGTTTCCAGCCGTAAGATCGATTATGTACTGACTCTCAGTCGTTTTGAGCATTTGTCCTTTAATTCCTTCCAGCCTGCTCATTCCCAGGGATGCTCTGATCACAGCTTACTCGTGGGCTCTTTGAACTCTTCTCTCCCTAAAGTCACCGCTCGTCCGCGCTTGCCATATTCTGTCATGCAGCTTACGTCGTCAGCGGATAAGAAGGCACTCTTTCACGACGTTTTGTCTCGTTCTCTACGTGACTTTGCGAAGTCAGATGAGGTTATCTCTCTGGAGACATTGGAAACCATCCTAGTCGGCGCTGCATCTGATGCCGCACCAAGAACCAAGGGTAGAGGCAACGCTCTACTGGACCTCTGCCGGCGACAAATTCAGTATGTGAGCCGTTGGCCCAGATGCTTAATCCGTGGCTTTGTCCTGGGTTCTATCGCCAGAAAAGCTAAATCTGAATGCGACAGACTTCACCGTGAAAACCTTGTGAGGCTCACAGCAAGTATCGATGGATGTTGGCGGGCAGCCAAACGCTGTCGGAGAAGTCAGAGCCGTGTTCTACTTGATCCTGACGAATGCGCTAAGGACTGGATGTCTATATGGAGAACTGGTTTCCCCCCGCCCTTGCCTTGTGATTGGATCATGCCGTCCGATATTGTTGGGGAGATTGATAAGGATTTCACCCCTGAGGATGTTCATACTATTTTGAGACTTTCTCCAACAAATAAGGCTGCTGGTCCCGATATGGTTCACGGCGCGGTACTCCGGTTAGCCAGTGAGCACTCAGTTGTATGCGATGTCATTGCTTCACGCCTGAACTCGATTATGGGTGGTAAGGCTAATTTGGATGACCTCCTGGTTGCGACCTGTGTGCTTCTGCCGAAAAAATCGAAACCTTCACGAGGTTCTGATTGCCGCCCTATCAGCCTTTTACCTATGATTCTCAAAAGTATGGAACAGTGTGTGCTCAGCCGCATTGCACCAATCATTGATGCTTTTTTCTGCTGGGAACAAGCAGCCTTTAGAAAGGGTCGTTCTTGCATCACTCATGCTTTCATACTCAAAGCTCTTCAATCTGATGCTAAACGAACCCGTTCAATTTTGCTGGCTTGCTTCCTTGACCTGAGGAAGGCCTACGATTCCGCTGAACCGGCAATACTCTTACCTCTCATCCGCAACTTATCGTCGATTGGCAGGCTGCGAAACTTTCTCGCCTCAATGATGAGACCTCGTAAGGTTCGTGTTGCTACTGCCTGTGGTACCTCCAAACCCTTCGTGGCTACTCGTTCCGTCCCTCAAGGCAGCGTTCTTGCCTGCCTACTCTTCAACTTATCCATGGAGGTATGCAACACCTCACTTGCGATTGGTACGCCGTCTCTATCGCCCAAGATAGTTCTCCCAGACGGTATCATCAAGATTATAAACCGTCTTCTCTTTGCTGATGATCAGACC
>NW_003201102.1:0-1115 GCF_000006405.1 Perkinsus marinus ATCC 50983 | reverse complement strand
TCTGTCTGTATTATACAGATATTTGTGAGACAATCACCTCTACAGTGTTGGGGAAATTATTGTTGCTTTCTGAGCATTTCTACCATAATTTCTGCAATTAGTGAAGGAACTCCCGAGCTCAGCTGAGGAAAGCAAACATATCTTTCTTTCAGGTGGATTTACCCTATTCGTGATCCGTCTCGTTTTCTTCAACATGTATGACGTCGCCGGTGTATGCAACGGTTGCCTTGCTGGGTTGGTAAGAAGATTCTTCTCTCGGCCGAAGTGGGAATTTCAAAATCAGTGTGCGGGGGGAAAATATGCACATACGTTGGTGTACAATCCGGAAAATTCTCATGGATTCGTGTACATTTCTACCTGAATTCGTATGCGAACTCGTACTATCAGTGAGGAAACTATCGAAACTTTCATTCCTCCAACACTGGAGTTTCACGCCCCGTTTCACGTGAAGTGGCCTAATACTCTGTGAAAAAGGCGATTCTATTCGCGGTGATATGCATCAGTAGTCGTGAAATATATTTTTCGTATCACGGCTGCCCGTGAAACTCCAATATTGAAGTCAGGTTTCCATCACGGCTGGGTCGGCTAACGTATCATCATTCAGCGCGTTAATCATCGGCATCATAGGAGGGTGTCTGTAAGAAAATTTCCCAGATCATAAATTTTCCTAAACTTTTTTTCTCAGTTACCAAACTGCTTCCCGAGTCGTTGCATCACGACACATCGACGATCCCATTGACGCGTTTGCTGTGCATGGTATGAGTGGAATTTGGGGGACTATAGCGTGTGTGCTATTTGATAACGGGAGTGGCTTCAGGTGAATACCATAATTTTTCATTATCGTAATTTTTGTCTCTTTTTCAGTGTTTTTGGACCAGCAGGAATTACTCGTATTGGGCCGAATAACTACGAGGCTTCGGTAAACGTCGGGACGCAACTAGGGGTAATCTTCAGGTGACTTCCCTCGAATAAGTTTGTACGTTTTTCAGTGAATCTTTTAGGATTGTTGATGATAATATTATGGTCAGGATTTTGGAGCGCTGGTGTATTCCTCGTATTTAGGAAGGTAATTTTTTTCCATTTTTTTATCGCCAATTTTTGATTCAGTTCGACCT
>NW_003200465.1:0-912 GCF_000006405.1 Perkinsus marinus ATCC 50983 | reverse complement strand
CCCTAACTCTTCCAAGGCAATTTCCAGTAAACCATAGACTAAAATCACTTATTGATGTATGCGCACCTCGGGCGGGGCTCGAACCCGCGGCCCTGACATAGTAAAAATGGACCCCTAAACTCTTCCAAGGCAATTTCCAGTAAACCATAGACTAAAAACCATTTATTGATGTATGCGCACCTCGGGCGGGGCTCGAACCCGCGGCCACGGGCTTAAAAGGCACGGGCTTAAAAGGCACGCGCTCTGCCGACTGAGCTACCGAGGCGAATGCAGCACTCGACCTAGTAAAAATGGACCCCTAAACTCTTCCAAGGCAATTTCCAGTAAACCATAGACTAAAAACCACTTAATGATGTATGCGCACCTCGGGCGGGGCTCGAACCCGCGGCCACGGGCTTAAAAGGCACGCGCTCTGCCGGCTGAGCTACCGAGGCGAATGCAGCACTTCATCTAGTAAAAACGGACCCCTAAACTCTTCCAAGGCAATTTCCAGCAAACCATAGACTAAAAACCACTTATTGATGTATGCGCACCTCGGGCGGGGCTCGAACCCGCGGCCACGGGCTCAAGAGGCACGCACTATGCCGACTGAGCTACCGAGGCGAATGCAGCACTTGACCTAGTAAAAATGGACCCCTAAACTCTTCCAAGGCAATTTCCAGTAAACCATAGACTAAAATCACTTATTGATGTATGCGCACCTCGGGCGGGGCTCGAACCCGCGGCCCTGACCTAGTAAAAATGGACCCCTAAACTCTTCCAAGGCAATTTCCAGTAAACCATAGACTAAAAACCATTTATTGATGTATGCGCACCTCGGGCGGGGCTCGAACCCGCGGCCACGGGCTTAAAAGGCACGGGCTTAAAAGGCACGCGCTCTGCCGACTGAGCTACCGAGGCGAATACAGCACT
>NW_003199943.1:0-967 GCF_000006405.1 Perkinsus marinus ATCC 50983 | reverse complement strand
TGTCTATTCCCCTCATATGCCCTAGAGGTGACGTGTTGAATGCTCTCCTGGCTGCACAACAAAAGGATGGTGGAGGAAGTCAGTCGAAAACACATGTCCCTTATCGTAATTCCAAGCTCACCCTCATGCTCAAGGATTCGCTGGGTGGCAGCGCCAAAGTACTCATGATAGCACACTTAAGTGTAGGCTGAGGTCACCAGTGCCAAGATTATGCCTCGACGGTCTGGGTTCTGTTCAGGTATCGCCTTGCATCACAGATGTCTCACAGACTTTGTCAACACTGAAGTTTGCATCGAAAGAGCGGATGGTTGAGCTCGGCCCGGCCAACCGGAGTATGCCAACTTGGCATTGCCAAGCTAACGTATCTTTATATGACTTCATAGTCCTGCAACAATGTGGCAAAAGAAGGTAAAGCAGCAAGAAGCAACTCTCGCAGTAGGGACTTTAGAGTACAGCTTCTTGAGCACGCCTATGGCCGCTTGGTTGTCGACCATGAGCAGTACTGGTATTCGATCATCAACAGCTAGCTCAGAAATGAAGCTGAGCATGATGAAAGCAGCTAAGAGCTCAAGTGTCACCATATTTGCAGATGTTGGTCTTGTACCACCGGATTGAACTTTCTGTCTGTTTTTTTGTGGTAGGTCACTCAGCCGATAAGCAAACCAGAACGTCTGGCCCTTCATCCAAATACAACCCCCCATACGGTCAAGACTGGCATCGCATGATGCCAGGACAAGGCTAACCGGTTCGGAATTACCGTATCTTGTCATATACTCAACAGGAGATGATTCAAAAATCTTCTCCAGGGCAGTCATCCTGCCTTGAAGGAAGGATCAGGGTATCGAAACACCTGTAGCTTCAAGCCAATCTTTTACCCGCTTAGGAATCTTCTTATGTGCAGTGCAAGTGAATGCATCGCCAAAGATGCCGCCAGGACCCATGGAAAACCTAGCAGAGTCTCTCTCAG
>NW_003205980.1:0-8384 GCF_000006405.1 Perkinsus marinus ATCC 50983 | reverse complement strand
CGCGATGGTTTGGCGGTGGAACTCTGAAGATATTCAAAGTGCATACGAAGCCTTCGATGCTGGCAGGAAAGGGTAATAAATTGTCGCGCGCCACGAAATTATTATTCTTGTTGTTAGATATGTGACGAAAGAAGATCTTTTGAGCATTTTAGCATGCAGTGCGCGAGAGCTCGAGCGTGTCTTCGAGGCTGCTGGTTTCGATGCGGAACGAACGCACCGCGTAGATTTAGACGGTTTCTCGAAGTAAATATGACCCGTCGTGGCCTAGGATATGCAATGATTATTTTTTAGGCTACTACATTGCTCTAGGAAAACTATCATCGATTTCCCACGGGAAGATAGTACGTCAGAAGATGAGATCGCGACACGGCTTGAGGTGGGCCTAATCTGAATCATGCAATCTACAACCTAAGATATGTTTTAGACCGCGGAGTTACTCGAACGAGACGCGTATTTTGCACAGTTGGATGAATACGATGAAGAGCTCTCTGTGACTGACGGTGATAATAGGGAATTCTCTGCAAAATCGTCACTCTGTGTGTTAACGAGGGGTTTATGTTGTCTTTCCCGTTGTAGATGCGTTCACGAAACGTTCTATAGATGGTCAAAATCGCCTTTTTTCTTAGGCGTTCGATTTCTCAGGTATTCGCGGGTCCAACACGCTGCAGTTACCAATTCGGGGAGGATCGGGGGATGAACAGTTTCGGGTAATGGGAAGAGGTCAGTTGGCTTTTTACGGTTTTTGTGGTAGACTTTCCTGAGGAGGATGCGAACTTGGCCGTTATTCTACCCGTTATACAGCGCTTACACATTCCTGCCCTCTTATGACGATTATAATTAGTGTTAGAGATATCTATAATACCATTGCTCTTCGAAATAACATATGTTGTCTTTGGTGTCTGCTATGTTTCTTCCATTCTCCAATAACAATGTCGCCAAATTCATACAAGTTGATCAGCTGGGCACGCGCGCTACATGCGTTGACTGTGGCTAGCTGCTTCGATCATTCCTCCTGGCTCGGTTTTTGATGTTCCTGTTTATATTTACAGTAAGCGGAGCGAATCGACAGTTTCTCACACATTTTCGTACTACATAGTTCGTGTGAGTTGTCGTCGTCATTGTCATTGCTAGCCTAGCTATAGTATCGGCTCATTAATCGTGGGCACGCGGGCATACCGCTCCTCCGCGAAGTTATGCTTGTATTGATAAGGAGACTGTCTGTGTTGTTGCATATAACTGAGAATAGAAACTAACCGTAATAATTACGGCGTAATTCAGTGGCTCTTCCTCTCGAGTCGCAGTTATTGCCTGTATATATGGCAATTGACGATGTTAACTTGTTTGAGTTCGTAAATTATATCTTGAGGTTGAACTGATTACTCACATGCTGAGAGGTACGAAACATGCGACCGAACTTGAAGTGGAAACCTTTACCTCGGGCCGCCAAAATACGAGATTTAGAACTCGGGCTGAACCTCCGCATTGCAGACTCTGCAAGTCAAGCTACGAGCTGGCTCAGCTCAGCGATTCAATCCGAGAGAAAATATAATCTGCGACGCAATTGCGGAGGGTAACCGCCCGCAAGCACAGGATCGCGCCTCAGGCTTCTATTATAGAAGCCTAGAAGTTCTACGTGCCTCCTACACGGTGTAAAGGCACGCGTAGATGTTGATGTAGGTGTTGTAGAACGTCGTTCTGCAAGACTCGAACGGTGTTGAAAACTCAGTAACTACCCTCAAGTTGAGGGCCTCAACACGATTGAGTTCTCAGTAGTTGACTCTAATTGAGTCACTCAATGGGTTACTCCTCTTTGCCGCCTCTTTTTCCGAGGGAGCTATTATCCTATGATGTTCATCCAGCATTTGTCGGTGATAAAGGGGAAACGATATGATCGTCGTTGCGGGACCAACCTCTCCGGCACTACCCTCCAATGCAGGATGGTTGAATCGGAAAGAATTATTGCTTCTTTCCTAGTAAATCTTCCGAAATAGCCATACCTCCGGAAAATTTCGGAGGAACAGGAAATTATTAGAAATTGTCTTTCTTTGCCCTATTTTCAGGATATCTTAGGGTGAGAGGAGTCTCATTCTCACTGTGTGCCATATCGCCCGAAAAAAGTGGCTTTTTTTTTAATTTCGACATTGATATGGCGAGCGATTGCGTGGAACCAATGAATCTCGTCCGCCTGGAATAATGCTGAGGTCAACTCATGTGTCAATTCAAACATTCTTTTCATGGCACGAGTTTCATGCACGATAGAACAACCATTCGAGGCCATAGCTTGGGGTATGGGAATGACAAAGTCCTCTTTCGACCCGTTTTTAGTTTTATCATAGTAGGGAGAGTAAACGAGTTCCTCCCTCAGTGATTTGGTCATGCCGCGTGCAAGCATCTCGATCCGTATTCTTCCCTCTGAGCTCCAACATACGCACTGCGTATTACGTACGAGTCCTGCATGTGTGGAGGCTCAGAGGATCCGCACTCGGTGAATTGGGTGCGCAGAACTGAAAGGATCTGCGCTCATCTTGACACTCTCGACTGACCATTTCAAACTCTATAGACATTTAGTAGAAGAACACGCAAGCGACTTCAAGTAATCCACCGTCTCCGATCAGGAAAGGGATCACCCTCCCAGGATGCCTCTCAACTTCATTCTCTCGTTTAGAGAGGACCTTTCTTCTTGGAAAAATGGCGACATATAAATGACTCAAGTACATCATTAAATAGGGGACAATCTGTGCAGAAGATTCCCTCGCTCTTGCTGTAGCCGGGTAGCATGGTATCACCACTGTGTTACCTCAAAGAAACATGAACAATCTGATATTCGAAAACCATCTTGGTGTTGATCCAATCTGAAGTCATCCGCTATGACAGTTTCGAGGTTAGTTTCCAACAATGTAGTTAACGTTACTTGCGCTCCAAGTAATGATATTGGATGATATTCTAACGGTAGTATATATCAGGACCTGAGGTTTCGCTATATACCCTCCGCCTCGTTGTTGGCAGCAGCTGTAGTTGAGTCGTCCGGAGCATGGTAATTGCGGGAAATTCTCCTTAGATACCGGTTTTTCCTAGTCTCCCAATTGTTGTGTTCACTGAGTTGCACGGCTGCCGAGAAAAGTTATTATGCGGGTTATAGTCGTAGTAACTGTTGTTGTGATCGGAATTCTTGTACAACCCGTTCCCCAACAGAGGAATCATTGTTAGTTTGAGCCTCAAACTTTGAGTCCCTCTAGTCTCGTCGGCGTCTGTATTACAGACTCTATAAGACTCTTACGGTGGGAACAATGTAACAGTTCTCGAGAGAGAGCACAGCCTGTAATATCAGTAATCTTAATTTACCAAATCGCCAACGGTAGAACGACGGCCAGGCGAGAAGCTGTGATGGGCGATGGGCATAGCGATCACATTGATCGCTCTGAGGAGACGGGCGTCACAATCCTTGTGATCGGGTTGGTCGTCAACACGCTGAGAAGAGGTACTCCAAGCAATGAGAAAACTCTGTCATGGCACTGTGCACCCGAGATAGAGAGATAAACGTAAGCTGGGACTCGCATTTCAGCCCATGAATTCGGCACTATTGAGTCACTGGTGATCGACTATGGCAAGGGCGGCCCTTGAAGGGCCGCCGATATGTTGGGTCGGAGTGACATCGAGCTGCTCGGGGCTCAGGGGTCCAGCAATATCGGTAAATTAAACACTCGGGTCAATTGTACGAAATGGTCCATTTCTCCATTTCAAATGGAGAAAGATATGAACTGCAAGTTCCGTACACTGGAGACGCCACGTATAACGTGTACACCCGCATACAGTTCTATGCCTAGTGTACAACGTGAATTGGGCCAGGTGAAATTCACTTAGTGAATAATAGATTTCACACGCTAAAAAACGCCAGTGAAAATCGCCATTGCGTGTAAACCGCGTAATTGTTTCCGCGTGAAATTCGTGAAATACGAAGTGTAAAACCCGTTCTTTGCTACACATGCGAGTAACATAGCGGGAAGATTATTCCTGAAAAGCTTTGATATTCCAAACATAAAGTGCAGTAGACTCCCGGAGGCAGGAGTGTCCGGCGGCGCAATGACTTGCCCCCGAGACTCCAGCGTGTTTGAGGCGCAAGCCCTAAGCTAATTAATTTTGATTATACTGAGAACGAGCAAACTGGAGTTTGAGTGGCCTGTTAAGATATGCTGAGTGGAATGGGTGTTAGGTTGCCCGCAAGACCAAAGGCTGACTCACCAAGGGAAGCCTTCCTTGGGAATATTTGACGGGATGTGCTCCACGGGTGACTAATCCACGTACTACACTGGAGTGAACTTCACTTGACGTGGGTCAGTGCTTCACTCAGTGAAGCACAAGGATCAAGATCTACGCGGAGTTCGTAAAGTTTATGGGAATTCCGCGTAGTGAATCACTACGCGAGATTCACTACTAGTAAAAAGTGAGATGTATATTGGACTACTGTTTTACTCTTCGCGGGTGCATCTTCGACCCCTGCTTTTGCTTTTAAGTAAACAGATAGATAGACAGACAGACGGACAGACAGCTAAGTGTAGCTCACGTGTGCATACATCGAACGATCGATCACATGGGACGCTGTTACAGGGCCCAGAGTTTTTCGTGAATCCTCTAGAAGATTGTTTTTGGCATTCCTTTCAACCTGGTCGATTGAAGCTGCAGTACTATCTGATACTCGTATCAACCTCTGGGATTGTGCTGTCAGAGTTACTAGCATCGACCACCTTGAGTATCAAGCGACGACTCTATCATGACTTCGAGTCGAAGTCTTCGACTGGATCCGCCCACACGTCACTCAGGTGCACGCGTGTGAAATATGCCGTATGTTAGACCCCAAAACATTTGAGGACTCTTCACGCTATGCTCTCACCTAGAGTTGGAAGTTAGCCTTCGCGTCTCACATATTTTCTACCAACAATGGCCGGTCGCATCGCCTTCCTGCATATATTCTACTTCAGTGTCGCCTTAGCTGACATCAAGATCCAGAGGTAGGCCGTGTGAGAAGGGCTGGACTAGTATGCATACCTTCCAGAGCAAATGCCATTTCGACAGCCGACTCCGTAGGCGTAGCCGAACAACGTGAGTGGCAGTTCGATACAACGGTGCATGCTCTCCATTGTAGTTGGAGGCCAATATGAAAAACCCATCGGTCAGGGTGACTGTTACTTATCCGGTTCTAATCTGGTTGGATGCAAATGCAATACCGACGATGTGCTCTTCTATGCAGTGAGCTTGTTCACACTCAGAGTCTCGACCGAGCTCTCTCTCAGGATGAATTTGCGGTGGTCAAAGGTGTGATGTGTACGACGAAGTGCACTAATGCGACCACCTGTCCGAAACCTCCTACTAAGTGGGCCCAGTGCCAACCATACGGAGGATGCTCTATTGCGTGCAATCTCGACACGGTGATGGAGTCTGCTCCGATGGTGACATGAAATTCAACGTTCCCTCAGGACTGCCCTGCAGGAGCTGTGTGTCAACTGATCGAAGAACCCCGAGGCAAACTTTGTTTGTTCCCTAACTGACTTGAAGTCAGTTAGAGCTTCTAGCTTAGAAGAAGTCAGTGACTTCTTCAGCCAGATCACTTTTCATGATGAGTATTTCACTTGGAGATTATCTCCCATTTCTGGTAGATGGATTATTCTTGGGGCGATTCAATTTTTCTTTTCAACTCACCCGATAAAGCTCACCGACCCTCCATCAACGAACTTGTGTCGAGTTACTCTCTATCCACCATCAATGTGTATTACTTCATATCAGGACAGGATAGTAGATCACGAGCTGTAAACATCGTTCATCGCCTCGGTTGCCATCCCCTTGGACATCTCTCATCATGGTATGATAACACATACCATACTGTGAGAAAAATCTACTGTACTACGTATGTTCGTCTATATTCCCCATGCTCTCTCCGTGGCGAACCTGCACTAGCATGAGGTCACCCCGCCGACAGAGGACGACTTGTTCTTACCAGGATGATTCGACGAGGTCTAAAACCTGATGCTTGACTCGAAAGTGGTCGCCGCCGATTGAACTTGCTGTACGACGGTAGTGCAGGACCTGACGAGGACGTTGCTCCTAAACGACGTCATAGAGCTGTTCAAATTGCGATGCAATGTTGATATACGCACTAACCCAAACGACTTGGGACTACACTGCGTGCCAATTTGATTTGAAAAACGCGAGTATTTTACGGTAGATGCTCCACGGCTGATTAATCCAAGTACTACACTGGAGGGAAGCACAAGGACCAAGATCTACGCGAAGTTGATAGAGTTCGTGGGAATTCCGCCTAGTGAATCACTACGCGAGATTCACTACTAGTAAAAAGTGAGATGTATATTTCACTACTGTTTTACTCTTCGCGGGTGCATCTTCGCCCCCTGCTTTTGCGAAGTAAACAGATAGACAGACAGACAGCACTGAGGAGCTCACGTGTGCATGCATCAAACGATCGATCACATTCAGAGTTTTTCGTGAATCCTCTAGAAGATTGTTTTTGGCATTCCTTCCAACCTGGTCGATTGAAGCTGCAGTACTATCTGATACTCGTATCAACCTCTGGGATTGTGCTGTCAGAGTTACTAGCATCGACCACCTTGAGTATCAAGCGACGACTCGATCATGACTTCGAGTCGAAGTCTTCGACTGGATCCGTCCACACGCCACTCAGGTGCACGCGTGTGAAATACGCCGTATATTAGACCCTAAAACATTTGAGGACTCTTTACGCTATGCTCTCACCTAGAGCTGGAAGTTAGCCTTCGCGTCTCACATATTTTCTACCAACAATGGCCGGCCGCATCGCCTTCCTGCATATATTCTACTTCAGTGTCGCCTTAGCTGATGTCAAGATCCAGAGGTAGGCCGTGTGAGAAGAGCTGGACTAGTATGCATACCTTTCAGAGCAAATGCCATTTCGACAGCCGACTCCGTAGGCGTAGCCGAACAACGTGAGTGGCAGTTCGATACAACGGTGCATGCTCTCCATTGTAGGTGGAGGCCAATATGAGAGGCCCATCGGTTACTGTAACGTATACGATAGCCATCTGGTTGGATGCAAGTGCAACACCAACGGCTTCCTCGCCTTTGCAGTAAGCTTGTTCATACTCAGAGTCTCGACCGAGCTCATCTTTTTCAGGATGAATTTGGGATCCTCTATGGTGTGATGTGTACGACGAAGTGCGCCAATGCGACCACCTGTCCGAAACCTCCTACTAAGTGGGCCCAGTGCCAACCATTCCCAGGATGCTCCATTGCGTGCAATCTCGACACGGTAACGGAGTCTGTTCCGATGATGACATGAAATTTGACGTTCCCTCAGGACTGCCCTGCAGGGGCTAAGTGTAAACTAATCGAAAAACCCAGCGGCAAACTTTGTTTGTTCCCTCCCTATTAGACATAGCCGATAAAGCTCACCGAGTCTCCATCAACGAACTTGTGTCGAGTTACTCTCCATCCACCATCAATGTGTATTACTTCATATCAGGACAGGATAGTAGATCACGAGCTGTAAACATCGTTCATCGCCTCGGTTGCCATCCCCTTGGACATCTCTCATCATGGTATGATAACACATACCATACTGTGAGAAGAATCTCAGAAATGATTCACCACTACACACTGTATATCCCATCGGCTATGCCAACTCCGCATTTTGCATTGGCCAAAACCAACAGAAAATCCCTCAACTGTGGCAAGTGGGATAAGAAAAATCGTCTTAAAAAATTGATGATTCTTCGCTCGACAACGAACGCACAAGATGACATGATCGTACCGATAGCCCAGCCATCGAAACTTCGTGTACATCAGTCTTCTACGGCCGAGGTTGCCCGCTGTCTTGGTGCGTGTGAAGAAATCGCTTCTCGTACTAATTGAGCTCAGTATCGATCTCCTCGTAAAAGACCGATACTGGCTCCAACTATGACACTACGGCTTGTCGCGTTCGATCAACTGAAGGCCGTCGACTCCCAGAGATATTTTTTCCGGAATTGACAGTTCGATCCATCAAAAGCATAGCTCCTTATACTCTTTCCCCCACGCTGCCAATCGTAGCATATCAGTAGATCCGGATCCATTCAAAGAGCCAAACTCAACTCCCAACAACTACATTTGATAGTCTCCTTGCATACATCAGGAACAGTAACCTCGACTAGGTGAACATACACAATAATAAATTTTCAACACCTGAAAAACTGCTAAGCATTAGCTTGCTGAGAACTCTCTTCTTCAACCGAATCTTCGCCAGCGTCATCACTATCAGGGAAGCACTCCCAAGAGCCGATCCTAGCTGGATTGTAACAACACAGCTGTCCCGAACCTAATACACTACCATCGTTCAATAGTACCGCAAGGGAAGTCAAAAG
>NW_003214673.1:8410-11287 GCF_000006405.1 Perkinsus marinus ATCC 50983 | reverse complement strand
CGTTCAAATCGTTTGCTTTCTCAACTGAGCTCATAGGCTTCTCCACTCTATCACGAAGATTTACACACGAATTCAGATTGAAGTGTGCAAAAACAAACTAGCATCTGCCGAAATCCCTTCAGAAATTTCGTATTGTCACTGACACATGTAGTTGACCATGTGCATATTTTCCCACACTGTTAATGAGTATCTACATAAAAACACTGATGTTGTCATGTTGACAGTCCATAAAGACAGCCTCCTTGGAACTAGTGCAGCCTTCGTATAATAATATTCTTATAGTTTGCTATAAGTTGAATAAATACATCAATGGAGTTTCGCCCGTGATATAAAAAACATAGTTCACATTTCACTTCGCGAAAAACGGGTGAAACTTCAATGCTAGTTCCGAGTTTTCCAAGAGAGGAAACAGACGTTCATAGTTTAAGTTCGTTCTCACCACTGCTGAGTGCTCCCAACCGAGAGATTTGGAATATATTCTTCGAAGATCCTCGACTAGACCGACGTCCAAGTCGCGCTGAAGGAAGGAAATACTCAACGACGAAATACATCGTGTGTGCCTATATAATATGCAAATGTGAAGAATGCGCGGTATGTATTCCGGGATTGATGATAGTGAACAACTTGTCGCTATCACATGTTCATACCAATGTTTACATTGTTTATGCGACGTTAATCTCGGAAAATAACACACATTTGCATCTCAGATTGACACGCACTGTACTCTCTCCCAAAACAAGTCTTTATAAAAAACCCTTGAAACATTCATAACTTTCTGTCACTAATTCCATCCTCAACGAGAATTGCTGCCCCCAATTCAGTCGAAGACCTACCTCTTTCGCACACACAATCGACGCCACTTGCAGTGCCTCATATCCAAGGTCCACCTGACGAGCGGCGTAATAAAAAATATGCATATCGTGAAGCGCTTCGCTCCGCTGCGCTACAATTCCATCATAAAACGCATGAATTTCAGCACGCCTTTCACAAGTGCATAACCAACAGATACGCCCTGCATTTAATGCTGTTAATTTTCCGCAGGCCTGAACGACCCCGGTTCGATCCCGACAGTTGTCGTTTAACAGAACATATTGTGTAGCCGAATGATGCACATCGTGGAACACTTCGCTCCGCTGTGCTTGAGACGAGACGATTCCAACATGAAATCTATGGATTTGAGACGCCTTTCTCACGCGTTGAGATCCTATGTCTATCAACTCTCCTGACTGGCATAATGCCGAACTAGGCTAGGATTACGTAAGGAGTGTATTTTTTCCTTACACAAATTCGTAAAATCAGCGTTTATCGTTTACGAGTAAGACTCCTGAGCTGAAGCTTTAACAAAGCATAGATATAACGATGAATGTAGTTAGACTAAACTAAGATGAACTGTCATTATATATTCTTTCTCCTACCACTGAACAGCGCGACTCACCCAAGCAGGATTGCGAAGTCGTCGTGTGAGAAATAATCCCACCGCTATCTCTGGCAGAAGAGGGCGAACGTCCTCAGACCACTTCAAACGCTCTGAAGGTTTTTGTGGAAAACTATCGCCTTTATACGATGGAGTTTCACCCGTTTTACGTGAAGTGGCGTGATACTTTGTGAAAAACGCGATATTGGCGCTATGCAATAGTCGTAGAATATATATATCTTCACTAGTGTTTTTCATATAAGGGGTGAAACTTCAATGAACAAAAATATGCACACAATCAACCACGCGTGTCGGCGACGATGTGAAAACTCAGAGAAAATTCTTGTACACGTCCACGCGTGTGAAAGCTTTGCGAGGAAACTCCTGAGCTCAGCATATCTTCCAACACTGCGATCATAGGAAACCTGGCGGAGGAGTGAGAATTCACATACGACCAAATTTAATACAAAGTAATGACCGCAAAACTCACGATTTACCAACCTTTAGCATTATCATAGTAGCGTAACCGCGCAACTGCTTGGAGTCGAACCTGCGCACTGATATCGGAAAAATACCAGAATTAACGATCTGAACTTACCACTGCTAGAACAATACGTGGTGGATGCCTCACAGGGTCATCCATTAACTCGTCGGGATTAAATTTATACTCGTGAATATCTTGATGCACATTACTCATCACAGGATATAAAACAACACAAGTGATATATGCATCTGCGGACCAAATACACTTATTGTTATTCGCCAAGGCAATCATCTGTCGCAACAAGCAGGAGAACGAGACGGCGTTTCAAGGCAAAATACCATGTCTCGCCTCGCCGCCCGACCAAGATTCTTTCCGCTAGACCACGAGACGGGAAAAACTGCGTGAAAAATTTAGCGGAAGTATACTCGAAGGCAATTCTTTCCTATGAAATTGCGTTAGGTGGCCTCCATTGCGATTTCTGTGAGCTATCTCTGGCGATTTCCGAATGAGCTGATAATCCTAATTTCCATTCGACACCGGCCTTTTCCGAATGTAAGCTCTCTCTTCCTTCAAAGCACGGCGAGGGGCATACAGTACGCGAAGTCTACGCGAAACTGTCCGCAACCATGGAAAGCTTTGGAGTGAAGCTCCGGGAAAATAGCACTATAACCGTATTTTTCGCGCAAGCTGAACTTTTAAGAGCCGCTGATGAATATTCTGCCACTGGTCGAACCACGGACGGTTGGGGTACCGGAGGCCTGCAACGCAAGTGACCGCAGGCCTCCCTATCCCTCTCTCCTAAGGAGTTAGAATAATACATCTCAACGCGAGTGTAGGCTTGAAAGAAGTTCAACTCGTTGAGCAAATTCGAACCGAACGAATGCAGGAAGTGGGAAATGATTGCGGCTGAACAGGAGAGAAAGCAGGGGGGAATCATTTACCAGAATGAAACCTCTAGCCTCCGAGTTGTGGCAGGGCG
>NW_003214673.1:3766-8310 GCF_000006405.1 Perkinsus marinus ATCC 50983 | reverse complement strand
CACCACCCAATTTACGGTATAGCGATTGTCCCCGTGTCACAAATACATGTCTCCTATTCTAATCTACAGATGGATCCATTGCAAGTACATTGTAGATATATATATCAGGGCCATTTAGAAGAAAAAATTAACTTGAAACTCTCATTTTTAAAAAATTTACGCTTGCACGCCTATTCCTCCTCCCTAGACGACTGG
Source organism: Perkinsus marinus ATCC 50983 (assembly GCF_000006405.1). Lineage (NCBI taxonomy): Eukaryota > Perkinsozoa > Perkinsida > Perkinsidae > Perkinsus > Perkinsus marinus. Next base: position 8,115 of record NW_003214673.1, on the reverse strand, counting down.
TACTGTAGCTGACGCTAGAGCACGTCTACACGAGATTTGCTATGTAAGCTGTTTTCATAAAGTTTATTACTTCTATCCACACTAAGTATACTCGAGTTCTAATTAATTTCACTACACGCTCCCTCTCGGGCTTACCTCATCAATGAGCCGACATCTGTCTCTTGTCTTGTTGCCGAGATTCTCAACGACAGACTCCGTCAGAAGTAGACTGCAACCGTAGAGTGGTAGGGCTTTCAACTGAGAAATGATGATGTGACATCGAGAATTGCCGTGAATCAAGGATAAAGGGCCATTCGCAGTTATTTTCCGAGATTAATAGGAATCGATCTGTAACTATATCGCATGAACAGTGCTATGAACATGTGGGGTGATAAAAGTAACCTTTCGAGACTATGATAGCGACAAGTTGATCAAACGCGTTTAGATTCCTCAGCTGAGCTCAAACAGTTTCATCTCAACATCATAAAAACACACAGCTTGGGGTGATAAAAATATACAAAAACCGACCAGATTTTACCAAAAAAATTCCACAAAATTTTTTCATATTTTCCCACACTGCTTACCAACGACCGAGCAACACTAACATTAAACCCGATATAGGTTGCGTCGATCTTCATTTCGCTTCCAATCGCACCTGTGAAAATTCCCGTCAGTTTTTTTCTTCCACACAAAATCGAATCACCTTCGACGCTCCAACCACTATGCAAAGCGATGCCGACGTCCACTTGGTACGATAGACCAAATTTTGGTATCAGTTTTGGGTGTTTAGCATAAGCTTTCAGATCTCCAGCTCGACGAATCTCAGCGATAATTTTTATGCAGCCCAGCAGAGCTCTTTCCGTCAGTTCTTTCTTCGCTTTCTCCCTCTCGTTGTTGATTTCTTTAAGACGAACAACTGATATCTTCCGCGGCATACTAAAAACAACCGGAGTTTATCAATCGATACTAATTCAATAATTTCCTCTATGAAGTGGTAATGAACAGAGAAATAATTTTCGTAATATTACAGGAAGATTTTTTTGCGAAAAATATTCAATTGTGATATGAAAAACGATATTTTTCTTGGCATACTGAGATTGGCAACGCCTTGCAGCACCAGAGAGAATAAACAGAGTAAAGGAGTCGATAATAATTCAATAATTTCCTCTATGAAGTGGTAAAGAACAAACAGAAAAATTTCGTAATATTACAGGAAGAATTTATTTGCAAAAATATTTAATTGAGATATGAAAAACGATATTTTTCTTGGCATACTGAGATTAGCAACGCCTCGCATCATTAGCGAGTAGAGCAACCGGTAACGATTGGATGATTCACTCAATGGCGTAGTTGAGAATATATGACATTTTCATAATATTACGGGGAAAATGAAGATGAATTTTCGGGAAAATATTAAATTCGTATGAAAAACACTGGTGAAAAAAGTCTCTTCATAAAAAATGCATTGAACCGACGAAAACGCGTAAAACTTGTGAAATTTTTCACACGTCATCTGCGAGAAGTAATACGCACTAAATAGGTAAATTTTCCGGAAAATTTTTCCGATATTTCCCTTCCAAAACGCTGATCTCTGTTATTCATGTAAAGCACTATACTGAATTCTCGATAGCATCTCACCTCACATTGCCGGGAGTCGGTCTAGGCGTGTTCGCTGTTAGTGCTGAGGAAGGATAATCAAACAGTGCAAATGTGCGCCTTGAAAACAATGGAGTTTCACCACCCGTTTTACGTGAAGTGGCGTAATACTCTGTGAAAAACGCGATATTCGCGGTGATATGCAGTAGTCGTTAAATAGATTGTGTTTTTCATATCACGAGGGTGGTGAAACTCCATCGACTCGAGGGTTTCATAACAGTGAGAAATACGTTCCTAATGTGATGACATTTACTGTAAATGTCATCACATTAGGGACGTATTTCTCTGTAAATGATTTACATCGCAAATGTAAATGTACATGTAAATGATTTACATCGCAAATTCACAGTGAACTGTGTGGAGAACTCCCGATGAATTCCTCTTCAGAACAGGAATATCATTCCCTGCTCTAAAATCGAGCTCAGGACTTTACAACAGGATCAACGTCAAAAAAAATAAAAAACACCTACGGCGAATCGACGCTGATGATATTCTTCTAGAAGCTGCAGCAGAGACGGTCTGACACAAAGCTCATTTTTGAATGTCTCCAACCCAGTATGGTAATATATACACATGGTCAACTACATGTGTTGGTAAAAATGAGGAAATTCTAAGGAAATATTGGTAAGTAATGGTTATCCAAAATCATGTGTGGATTTACATAACGTAGTGAGGAAACTTACGAGCTCAGCTGAGGCTGAGCTTTTAGTGGTTTTCAGCTTTTTCTTAAACTCTTGTCAATAACACTAATTCCACAGGCAGACCGGCCCAGGAACACCTCTTGTTCCACCTTATGAATATATTATACTATATTTGGTAATATCAGATAAAACCGAATTGATGATCTATTCACTATCAATATAATATTATCAGCTGAGGGAGCCAAACATATATTCCAACACTGCCCCAACCCGCGCCTTGCCTCAGCAACGACCTCAGAATGTTCCATCGGTGGTAACAACCACGTGAGCAAAAAACTGTCGCCGAGATTCTTGTTGGCGGCGCCTCGCCATTCGTCCGCGCAGTTGTGAACTATTCTTGCGATTTTATTTACGAATACCATCACCTGCTTGAAATTAGCATACAGTGTGTGTCAATTTGATATGATGCAAATGTGTGGTATTTTCCGAGATTAATAAGAATCGATCTGAAACTATATCGCATAAACAATGTAAACATTGCTATGAACATGTGATGTGATAAAAGTAACCTTTCGAGACTATGATAGCGACAAGTTGTTCACTATCATTAATCCCGGAATAGAAAACGCACATTCTTCACATTTGCATAGTATCAAATGCGCCTAATTCGGCTCCTACTTCCTCGAGAAGGCACTTCGCCGTATCATCGAATTGCCGTATGTCACAGTAAGCGTAGACCCCTTCCACCTGCGAAGATCGCTATATAAGAACGAATTCTACGGCGCTGCATTCTCATAGTATTTCCTGGATAGTTGACTTCCGACCTCATCATTTCCCAAGTTTCTCTCGCTTCGGAAAATTTGTCTATTGGAATTCTACCCTAGTGATATGAAAAAACATATTTCACGACTACTGCATTTTCGTTTTTCACCGAGTTTTACGCTACTTCACGTAAAACGAGTGAAACTCCATTGTATGTACATTGAAAATTAACACTAACATAAAACACTGCTGAGGAGAACAATGAGTGCGCAAGTAATTAATCTCACCGGCCGGCCCGGCAACATCATATTCAACCCGCTTGAATGACAACTGCCACTATGCGAAAGTCACAAATTTCATAATCGTTTTCTATCCGTGTTCTTCTCGCACTTCACAAAATTCGTCAAGGAGACCAATGAATGGGCGAGTTAATAACAATCTCACTCGGCGGCCGGGCAACATCATATTCAAACCGCTTGAATTGCCACTGTCTTGACTCATGTTGTTGCAGATGATCTGCGCGCCCGCTTGCCCGAATCCAACCTGGCACGATACGGGAAAATATGCACATAGTTGATGACAAGATGGAGCTTGTTCCTGAACACTCCCACCCTAATTCTTACTAAAAAGGAAACTCCTGAGCTCAGCTGAGAAAAGTGAATCCCCAGCTCGCAGTTCTCGGCGGGACTCTGGAGTTTCCTCACTGATATCATGCGAGTTCAGTTAGGAGTATACCGAAAAATCAACAGATATCTCCCAAAATTCTCTCATAATTTCCATACTATCACCAACACGTGTATTCTCACAGAAAATAACTCCTGGTGAAGCCACACGAGATCACATCGCCGAATAGTGTTTAAAGTGATGGCGTTTTCAAGATGAATAAACTCTGACCCGCAGCAGCGAACCGATCCTCAATATAGTGCTCTCGAGCAAAGTAGTTTCCATATGTTTATCCTCGCTTCCTGTCTTCGCCAACCCTACCAGATGCCACCAAAAAAATCAACTGCAATTTCTTAACAAAATTTCTCAGCTACTTCTCGTAGTCCTCCTGGTTGTCAATCGTTCATTATTTCCAGACTCCTCGGAGGCAGATCTAAGATTGCAGCGAGTCGTTATATTCAGGCGGCATATAGCACAAGAGAACGAGAATAATACGGATGGTAAGAATCAATGGAGTTTCACTCGTTTTACGTGAAGTGACGTAATACTCTGTGAAAAACGCGTATTGGTGCTATGCAGTTCACTAGTGTTTTTCATATCACGGGTGGAGCTCCAACGAACCGGGCAGTGTTGGAATATATGATCGCG
>NW_003214673.1:0-3666 GCF_000006405.1 Perkinsus marinus ATCC 50983 | reverse complement strand
ATCTTGGTGGTTAACGTGATGGGAGCCGGGTTAGAATTCAATTAATTCTCCGACTCGAGAACGATTCTTGTTGCCAAGCATGAGCACACTTTCAGAAATCGGAATCATACTCTCGGAACTAAAGCATTTAAACAACTTTCTCACCCGTCGTCGGAGCTTTTAGATTCCTTCTCGTCGACCTCCGTCTCAGGTTTCCGAAGAGGATCATCTGCCAACTGTTTGACGATATTAACCATTTTCTCGATCGGCGCAATCACCACTTTCTGCGTGTCCGAACCTTAGTGGACTATGCTGCGCAGTATGGGGGAATATTCACAACTACATGTGTCGGTGACAATATGAAAATTCTTAGGAAATTTTGGGAAATTCTTCTTACACTTGAGTTCATGTGTATATTCTTGAGGAAACTCCTGATGAAAGCGAGTATACACTCACTGAAAACCATTGCTCCCAAACCCAGCAAGATGATAATCAGAGTAGTTTGCAACATCGACATTTTGGCTTCTTCTTGTTGACCTTTGCGGTCGAGAAACTTCGCATAAACGATCAGGTCTGCGCACGGCGACTCGGGATCTCTACACATCGGTGGAATATAACTAACACACGTAAACTTCAAAATACTGTCAACTCTCAAAAGATAAAACAAATAGAAGGGAGGAATACCACCAAGTATGTCTCCAAATTGACCAGAAAAGTGCGAGAGTCCATATGATTACAGCCCAACAGGTTCAAAAAATCCTCAAACTGACGAGCCCGAACATGATAAAGAATTGAAGATTCAAACAACTCGCTTTCACCTCTGATTTAATACTACATGTGATTCGATAATCACACCGGATAAATGACTCCATATCACGTAAAACATGATATGTGTTTTACGCGTTATTCGCAAAGTGAATTGCTGTGTTTCTCATATCACTAGGGTGAAACTCCAATAGTCTTATGCTATGATATAATACTAAAAATACAACTATACAGCAATTGAACAATAGAGTTTCGCCCGTGATATGAAAAACAGTAGTGAAAAACATATTTCACGACTACTACATACCGCAAATATCGCGTTTTTCACCGAGTTTTACGCCACTTCACGTAAAACGGGTGAAACTCCAATATATTGTAATTCCTATTTAAAAGACACTTTTCGCTCACCTAATTTCTCTGATCTCTGAGTCCCTCCACGGGCAGTCTTCACTTCCGACTTCGATACCACCAAACCCACACGTGGTATGAGCTCGCCAACAACAACATGGAGTTTTCACGCCGATACCTCGAAGACACCAAGGTTCGAACCCTGCACCTGCTGCCATTTCCACCGACAACATGTTTCAAATCCACCAGGAAGACCATTGCGAGGAATTTTAAAATCGAGATTGTATGTATTAGCCGTCGAAGGATGACAACGCGTCGTCTCAACGTATCTGAGATTAACGGCAATCTGGTCAGTGTTGGAGTAGGAATATATGTTTGCTTTCCTCAGCTACTGAGCTCAGGAGTGAACACAGTGTTGGAGTAGGAATATATGTTTGCTTTCCTCGGCTACTGAGCTCAGGAGTGAACACAGTGTTGGAGTAGGAATATATGTTCGCTTTCCTCAGCTGAGCTCAGGAGTGAACACAGTGTTGGAGTAGGAATATATGTTTGCTTTCCTCAGCTGAGCTCAGGAGTGAACACAGTGTTGGAGTAGGAATATATGTTCGCTTTCCTCAGCTAAGCTCAGGAGTTTCCTCGTTAGTTATAGAAATTCCGGTGGGAGTGTGCGGAAACCAATGGGAATTTTCCCAAATACCTCAGAAACTTCATTCGATTTACACGAGTTGATAGCTAATATCATATTCCCCTACCCTAGTATTGTCTATACATAATTTTCCACTCTCCCGAGTTACGTTATGCCGCGGATTCTCCCAGGGGGGTCCGCTTCCAAGTCGGGGATTTCCAACCATAACAATGGTTGGTTCACCAGAGCATCCTTTCCCTCACTCGATCGGGACAACTGTGAGTATCTTCATCGATCGAGATCCAATAAAAATGTAAAAAAATCCAAATTAAAATTATTGCTAATCAATGGAATCCAATAAAAATATATTCTAATTGTGTGCCGAAATTGAACTTCTGAAAATTTCGCAAAAAAAACTTTTTCCAAAATGACGATAACCACTGCTCGGACCACCGCAATACAAATTAACGATATGCTAATGAATTGATATACTTCTTATACATCGATATGCGAGTACCTTCATAAATCGAGGCATTGAAATGTTATGCCAGTCTATTGAAGTTTCACAACCCGTTTTACGTGAAGTGGCGTATCGGTGAAAAACGCGATATTCGCGGCCTGTAGTAGTCGTAAAATATGCTTTTCATTAGTGTTTTTCATATCACTAGGGTGGTGAAACTCCATTCCGAGTAGTGAATAACGCGTAAAACACGTGAAATTTGGTGATCTCTCAGGTACAATTCGAAATAAGTGTCTTCACTTCACTTTATATCGTGAAGCATTACGCCACTTTACGTAAAACGGGTAAAACTATGTGACATGTACTATTTATACATACACATGTTAGAAACTCTTTCACTTACTCATAAATCAAAAATTTCCAACCATCGAGGGTAAAATGAGCGTTCGCAAGGGAACTGTTACAACTAGTCGTGGTATTGCCTTGCGCTTGGAGAATGAAATCAGTTGCTGATCCTGAGGGCGGAGTACAGTGGAGTTTCACCCGTGATATGAAATACACTAGTGAAAAACATGTTTCACCTTTCACTTCACGAAAAACGAGTAAAACAAGTGATGTGCTCTGTGAGATCCGTCCGGTGTAGTTTGCAAAATATTTTTAATTCACTTTCGAGGGTGTTCAAATTTTCATATAAAATTGTCACTGACCACTGCTCACCACAAACACTCCTGCCAGCCCAAAAGAGCTGTTCCAAGCCGGCCTCAAAAGCTAAATTAGTATCTTCTAATTCGATCAAGGGCAACACCAACATCATCGAAAGTACCTGATGATGTACATAATATATCAAGTCTCTATCTCGTATCACATATAATGGGTGTACATACATATACTATAACGATTGTATGCTTATTTGTATACTATATAATCGCCTGGTTATGTATAAACTATATAATCGTCCGGTTATATGTATACTATATAATCGTCCGGTTATATGTATACTATATAATCGTCCGGTTATATGTATACTATTTAATCGTCCGATTATATGTACACTATATAACCGGTCGTTTATATATACACTAACGATTTGCTCGGTCGGAGTTCTTACCCCTATAATAACCCTCCGTATGGTTTGCTCACTCAGAATCTTCCCGAGCCTGCTAGCTTCGATACGCTCACTTTGAACCACCTCGACCGGAGCCACCTTAGAAGACAGCAGCATAACCACGTTCGGTGTGGCAGCTTGATATGCAATTTGATTTTCTATTCCGGGATTAATGATAGTGAACAACTTATCCCTATCATAGTCTCGAAGGGTTACTTTTATCACAGCACATGTTCATAGCAATGTTTACATTGTTCATGCGATATAGTTTCATATCGATACTCATTTCTTTGGAAAGCACAAAGTGCCGGAGGGAACAATGCTCGTACTTCCTCCTGACTGTCTGTATTGTTTATTTCATTTCTACAAGTTGGTACCCTTGAA
>NW_003216927.1:0-963 GCF_000006405.1 Perkinsus marinus ATCC 50983 | reverse complement strand
CAGCTGCGCACTGTGGGAAGAGCGATCGGTGCGGGCCTCTTCGCTATTACGCCAGCTGGCGAAAGGGGGATGTGCTGCAAGGCGATTAAGTTGGGTAACGCCAGGGTTTTCCCAGTCACGACGTTGTAAAACGACGGCCAGTGAATTGTAATACGACTCACTATAGGGCGAATTCGAGCTCGGTACCCGGGGATCCTCTAGAGTCGACCTGCAGGCATGCAAGCTTCTATCACAAAGTAATAATGTTAATGTTACTGTTTTGCATGATTTGAAGTATACAAGTGTCGATGGTGATCTCGTTGGTGTTATCGGAGATTCATGGATATTGGAAACTGATCCTGTTAATGTAACATGGTATTCTAGTAAAGGTGTTACAAAAGAATCACATGATGAGATTGTTTCGGCTCTTGTTAAAGATGTGAAGGAGCTGAATTCTTCAGCAATAACAACAAATGGATCTTATTTTTATGGTAAGATTGTTTCAAGAGCTGCAAGGTTTGCATTGATAGCTGAAGAAGTATCTTACCCTAAAGTGATTCCAATTATCAAGAATTTTTTGAAGGAAACTATTGAGCCATGGTTGAATGGAACTTTCAAAGGGAATGGTTTCTTGTATGAAAAAAAATGGGGTGGATTAGTTACTAAACAAGGGGTTAATAATTCAGTTGTTGATTTTGGTTTTGGAATTTATAATGATCATCATTATCATTTAGGTTATTTTCTTTATGGAATTGCTGTTCTTGCAAAGATTGATCCATTTTGGGGACAAAAGTATAAACCACAAGCTTATTCACTTTTGCAAGATTTTATGAACTTGGGCCAAAGGGATAACAAAAACTATCCAACTTTAAGGTGTTTTGATTTTTTCAAGTTGCATTCTTGGGCTGCAGGAGTGACTGAATATGAAAATGGAAGGAATCAAGAAAGTTCAAGTGAAGCAGTGAATGCATATTATCAGCAGCA
>NW_003212488.1:0-1032 GCF_000006405.1 Perkinsus marinus ATCC 50983 | reverse complement strand
ACGGGTCTACGCCTCAGAACATACCACGAAGCTTTCACGGGACTGAAGGTGCATCCACAAGCACGGCAACAGACCCTGCCATTGCGCTGACCTGTCAGGAGGCTTACTTATCAAAACGAAACCCAGCTGCATCGATCTCACCAAGTTACGTGACACATCGTAAGCCATCAGCGAAGCTTGCCGTATTTTGGTACATCGATTCTTGTGTTCTATGAGATTTACAACCCATTTTCTCTCAAAGTCTTTAAGTCAATCCTTACCAATGTTGACTGAGCTGGGCTCTATGAGAGCTGCACGAGATGACGTGTCATAATGTGGAGCTTCCAAAGCTCGCAGTATGTCAGATTTATCCTGTCGGAGCTCCTCCACCTCTTTTGCGATTAGTTCAGTGAGATGCAATGGGATACCAGACTACAGGCGGAAACATTTTCTTGGTGAGCTGATATTGTTTAGTGCCGTGCAACCAATCACATACCATACCCAGTTGTCTCCTTGCCGTTCGACGAACTCGTTGAGTTTAGGAACAACACGTTCTCCCCACGCATTAGCACATTCGTCCCCGCAGGTTTGGCGAAGCAAAGATGAGACACTCGAGGAGAACTCCAGATGATCGCTAGAATGAACGTAAGCACCCGAGGTGGTGACCATGACGCAGAACCGGAACATGGCCTTCTGACAGAACCTGTACTTACGACAACCAGTACAACAATGTCGCGTTAGATACGATGCACAGTTTTTGTCTAGGAGAAGCATGCTTACAAGAGAATGATCATATGGAGTCAACTGTGCTCACAAGTCCAATAAGCCCCACACCTATTCGACCAATCTTCCAGGTTATCTTTGCTGAACGCAGCGAAGTTCATTTCGCGTCTGACAGGCGATGAGAAAGAGTTTTCCACGTCCTCCCCCATGAGAAACTGGACCTGCACGGGCCGCTGTACAGCTCAGATGCCCGGCAAGTCTTATCACGTACGTGAGTCCAACCTTCAGGACACTGAAATCACGAGAAAAACCGAGCAAAACAGCATGCTT
>NW_003210976.1:0-1057 GCF_000006405.1 Perkinsus marinus ATCC 50983 | reverse complement strand
TGAGGGGAGAGGTCTCTTATCGAGTAACGTCTTTACCAAGTTTTACTCGAATCGTGTTAAGTGTTCTTACTGTCACGAGAGTTGGAGAATATCAGTAATGTAACTTACTGTTCAACTACAATGATGGGAAGGTCTGGGTTTTAGAAACTCCCTATTGTATAACTAATCGAATTGTATGATCATTGATCTTGGTGAATCTGTCGAGATGCTAGAGGTCAGCAGCAGAGGAGCCTCTCAGTGTGAGGATGGATGATTTTCGTAACAGTTGGTTTACCGTTGAGAACATTGAGGAATTCAGTTCTCTTAAGCTCCCCTACTTCACCATGTTTGTCCGCTCAACGGCTGCATTAAATTGGCATTATAAGTACTGGCAGAGACAGACTGCTGGATATTTACGAACATGTGGGCAACGCTCGTGTTGTTGTTGTTGGTGATACCACTCCTTCGTCAACTCGTGAGCCTTGGTGTCGGTCATAACATCGTGGAGTTGCACGTAATTATGATGATTTTGTATTAACTTCTTCTGAGAGTAAACATTGAAGCCAGTGTGGGAAAGTATGCACGTTCTCAACTACGTGTGTTGGTGACAATATGAAAATTCTGAGGAAATTTCGGGAAATTTTTGTTGGTTTCTGTACACTTCTACCCGAGTTCGAAGAAGTGAATCCCGAAATTTACTCTCAGAATTTCCATCAGACATTTCGAAATTCGAAATTTCCTCTCAGAAGTTGCCCATGTACATTTCTTGCGTGTGTTAGATATGAAGAACAAGATGCCCGGTAACGAGATGATAGGATTCGTGGTTAACGATAAACACCCTAAAAGTGTCCGAGTGTTCTGCGATCGCTTCATGCATGTCATGAGGTATAAGAAGACCTTCCGGTACACGAAGAAGGTAAACCAACCTCATTTGAATCTTCCTAGGGGGAACCTAAGATTCATCCTCTATATCGTAGATATGGGCACATGATGAGAACTCCGAGTGTCGATTGGGAGATATCGTACAGGTTCAACCATTGGGGTACAGAATGGGGCCTTTGAAAACGTAAGGAGGGGG
>NW_003214450.1:0-1088 GCF_000006405.1 Perkinsus marinus ATCC 50983 | reverse complement strand
TTCCAATGCTTACCGTACCACCTCCGCCGAGATGAAGGAGGCAGACAAGGTGATCGAGGAGGACGTCATAAACATGCGGGAGGCCGCTGAATGTCATCGCCAAGTACGGAAGTATGCCCAGACCATCGCGCGCCCTGGTAATGGTCAACATGCAATATTGAAAATGTTGTTAGAATATCGATGCAGGTATTAAGATGATCGACTTGTGCCAAGCCATTGAGGGGAAGACTAGGGAGCTTTTGGGTGCACCTCCGATGGGCAGTGATGATCCTAACTTCCTCGCCAAGGGCTATGGCTTCCCTACTGGATGTAGCGAAGGCATCTAACGCTACGTTATTGGACCAGCTCCCTATAGGTTCTTTGAATAACGTGGCAGCCCACTATAGTCCCAACTACGGTGACAATACTGTCTTGAAGGAGGGTGATATCTGCAAGCTCGATTTTGGCACACAGGTGGGCCTAAAAAGAATCTTAGGTCGGTTACATTGCGTGTCTTAGGTCGGCGGACGTATCGCGGATTGCGCATTTACTATTGCCTTTGACCCGAAGTTCGATCCTCTTATTGAGGCTACTAAGGAGGGCACCCGAGCTGGCGTCAATTTTGCTGGTATTGACGCGAGGTAATGACTAACGCATAGACTGGCCTATTACATACCACGCTTCTCGCAGATTCTCTGAGATTGGGGAGGTCATCCAAGAGGCTATAGAGAGCTACGAGTTCCTAGAAAGGGATGGTGCCGAGGTAATATCACCAACGGTGACACTACTTAAAGTCGGTCCAGGCTATCCCCATCAAAGCCATCGAGAATCTGAGCGGGCACTCACTAGGCAAATATCAGATGCACGGCGGGCAGGGCGTTCCCATTGTGAAGAACGACGAGCCGGGCTGCATGGAGGAAGGTATGGTAATTCACGATGGAATTTTGTGGCGAGTGACGTTTTCAGGCCAATTCTATGCCATTGAAACCTTCGCGAGTACAGGACGGGGCTACTGTATAGAGGAGGGCGAATGTAGTCATTACATGCGCACTTTCGATGTACTATCTGGCGATTCTCCTCCCTTGTTTTCACTCCCCCCCCCATCCAGT
>NW_003214135.1:0-2189 GCF_000006405.1 Perkinsus marinus ATCC 50983 | reverse complement strand
TCTACTCCCGATCTTCGTCGAGGCATTGCCACGGTAGGAAGCTAATCGCCAGGAGCAGCCTCGAGCCAAGGGAGCTCCATTTGCCTTATGCGTCGGCCGTAAGTGATTTGACGCCCAGAGGCTGAGCACAGCCTCCCCGCTAAGCCTATCTGTGCAAGTGTTGTTAACAATTATCTGCTCTCCGAATAACTTCTGCTGAACACAATAACTGACGGCTACTCTTTCTGTTTGAAGCAACATCTTTCGAACATGCACATCACTTCATCTTCTCAACGGTTTCCTCATCAGCTGGATCGACGTCTTCTAAGCCCAGATGAAGGAGAAGTCTTGCCCATTCATGGAAGCGGACGCTCTCATCCTCCTAGATCAGCAGCATCAGGTCGTTATTGATGTGTTCCTCACTTCAAGTGCCTTTATTCGATCAATGGCCTTTGTGGCAAGAATTGACATCGTAGCCTTGACCTTGTCAAACGCCTCGTTGCGACAGCGGAAGATTGTTTTGTGTGTTGACGTCCGAAATCTAAATCAAGCATACACGAAGTCGCTCTTCCAAGCCCTACGAGTCAACTGTCTGTTGGACGAGATCAGGTATAGTAAAGTCATCAGAGCCTACCAAAGAAGCGACTAGCTAGGACTTAGCAAAGACGCGACACAGCTTACCATCTGCTTGACAACTTTCTGTGTGAGAAGACCATGTATTCACGCTTGGCATCAATTCAGTTCGGTCTACCCCCTCCCACACTTTCGATAATAGCGACCTGCTAATGGCAAAGCACAAGAGCATAGCTCCACGATAGTTCACTCTCCAGACTGATCAATCGTTCCAGTGTCACCAGAGTGATATCGGCGTAGTAGTCTCTTGAGCGATACACGTTTAGTGACAGGCTCGGCAGCTCCTACACAACGAATATATGCACACAGTGATACGAGGGAGTTACCAGGGATACTGCAGAAGAGCTCTTCCCATGGTACGGCGTCCAGATGCTTTATAATGCATTCAAATGTCGAGTCGAAGGCATCACAGGTGACAACGCCTTGATGAACCAGTACTTGAAAAGCCTCCAGTCGAGCAGTATTGAATACCTGAAATAACAACCTCACCCCTCACGATCAGGGCCCGATAGCGGATGCATACAATCCACAACTAAGTGTTCTCATATCAACACTGAGTGTCATTCACGATGCTATCAACTGGAGCTTATCACCAGGCGACTAGCCAACCGGAAAGTCTCTCGAAACCTAGTAGTATATGCCTAGGTGGACTCCAACTATAAGTAGATCTCGGTGCCACTGAGTCGGCAAGACTGTGACTCATGCATTGTGGGGAGAGGGACGAATCAATCACACAGAGCTTCATTGCACTATCATCAAGACTATCTTCAAAGGAAGAGTACTTATCAGGTTTCGAAATCAAACTTTTGCAATTTCCCTTGAAATGAGAAATAAGGACCACTTTACACTATCATCTTTCGACAAGACACTGCTTATGTCTATACTGAGTATACCTGCATGCACTTCCTATGACGACCTTCTTCACGCCTTTTCAATGATACAAGCCGAAGTTCCGACTCAACATCAGGTTGCTCAAGCTTAGCGATGCTCTCTAGTGCTTCGACATGAGTCTTATGCCTAGAGACAGCACAACCACGTTCAAAAAGGACTCGAAATGCATCAGAATCAGCAAATCCTGAAGCCGGAAATTTTTTCCGACCATCTCAAGTGTCGAGGCTAAAGGACTGAATTCTTTGCCTAGTTGTTGCTGCCAGTCTCAAGTATTCATATCTCCGCGTAGTAGTTCTTGCAAAAAGCGAATACAATGGAGTTTCACCCGCAATACGGAAAACACCAGTGAAAACACATTTCACACTTCACATTCGTGTTTCACGAGTGGAACTTCAATGAATCAGCGAAGCATACTTCTCGCTGGACTTCGCACATGCCAACATGCATCCGTTGAGAATCTTCTCCAGCCCCGACTCGTAATGTACCACGACGCCATTCGCTCTGTAACACACGACACAAAAATTGTCCCTTCTGTGGTCATCACATAGCGGTCCTCACATCTCTTCAAATACAGCTCGGCTTGCTTGAACGACGATTCTATCTCTCAGTCTCGACGCTATTTCTTTCAGTTTTCCCAGGATCTCGTATCGCTGCTTCTCAGCAGAGGCAAGTAACTTGAGAGCAAC
>NW_003199401.1:0-2174 GCF_000006405.1 Perkinsus marinus ATCC 50983 | reverse complement strand
GAGGTGGGAAGATTCTTCCTCAGTCATCGGGCTGCAGCTGCGAGAGTGGTTGGAGATGTGTACCAAGACCGTCGTTTGTCGGAAGGAGTGGCTGAGCGATTCTTCAAAGTAGGCGGCGTCTGACTCCACCTCCTCGTGCATTCCTCCCTCAGCCGGCACAGTCGGGAACTCTCGGCAAGAGGATGCTACGAATGACGGGATTCATCTTGGTGAGGTTTCCCCCGGCATATCCCAACACGTGTATAAACCATTGAAAGCACATTCCTCCAGTTATACCTCAGCTTGTCATTTTCTGTGATTCACGCAGGTGAATGGTTAGAATGGGAACCTTAGGTGTTATGCATGATGGTGGGCAGTGGATTCATCATAGCTACGAATTTGCACTATTCTACTACAGCAGAGAAACAACGAGACGAATTCCTTCGTGACGGCATTGCTCCACGAGTGACCACTGAAATACAGGTGTAACAGCATGCGTGTGATGATTTGGGCAGTCAGTGCTCAGACGCTCTCAATGAGCTGAGACTATCGAATTAGACTCCGCCGTTTCTGTTGAGATTATCTCTGCATGAGAGACACTTGGTCAGGCTTGGCTGCAAGCTGCTATGCAAGTCCGCGATACGGTCCATTGGGGGGTTAGGACACAAGTGTACGCTGAAGAGTTCGACTACGGTAATGCAGTTATGACAATGTTGCCAATGTTACTACTCCTACTGTTGCTGCTCGAACCTATGGCCACGGCTCTATTTGGCTCTGTTCCGTGTTGTTCTTGAGATGTTGTCTGACCTCGTGTGTGATGGTGGTCTTTATAACAATTAGTGTCACGTTATTGATCAGCAGACTTCGTATGGAGAATTCACCATCTCAGGGACTATCAGACAACTAGTAGAACCAGCTTTCGGGAGGATTGAAGGTCTCATATCCCTCGACCTGGCCTTCTCAACTTCCCCTCACATAGTCTCAGTATTGAATCTGTGCTACGTGCGAATACATCAATATCTCATGCAGGTGAACTCTATCCAGGATACCAATGGTGACGTTGAAAGCATACTGTTGCAAAGCGACGCGCCCTCGTGCTTCTCGATCGGCTCTCTCGGGTGTTTACAGAGGAGTGAGACGTTCAACTCTCATTCAACTGCATGGTATGAAATTGGTGAGCTCTAAACACCCTGTCTTAGCATGAGCAGCCAAAGCAGGTTCTTCCCTGAACGATTCCGACATTCCCTCTGGCTCGATCGAGGCTCCTACTCTCTGGGTTGGTCCGACTATTCGGCCGGATGCGAGCAGTCAATTCCTGATTCCGGTCTTCACTGTGAGACCAGTGTGGTCGCTTGTTCTCATTGATCCCTTTACAGATAATATGGAAAAGCATTTTCCCCAGCATTGTGGATGAGCCGTTCTTGGTCGGTCGTGCTATAATAGACATTCGAGCGTTATCGAGCTTTGTGGGTGACGCTGCTCTTATCGAGGAAGGAAACAACCGTATGTATCTCACCACAAGGCAAGGTACAGTGATCTCGGCCAGACAGCCTTTGGCCTCCTATGTTGAAATCATCGGTTCTGACAGCACTGCGAGGTTCAAGTCCGTATGGGAGGTGAGACGCTGTTCATTAGTCTAATTGTACTGAGGAGATTATGGCTGCGTCACGAGACCGCTGTTAAGCTCAGGTTTCGTCCCATTTCGAGGAGCTCACTGTATATGATTATTCCGATGTATATAATGAGGTTGATGGATTCCCAACAGCACATCTTCTTCCGCTGCCTGGTGGCACCTGTGTTATTAACCCGTTCCCGAGCTCATCGAGTACAGGAGTAGCTTTTGCATTGGTTGTCTTCTCCGAAGTCGACCCCTTCGTGGATCCGACCATGGCTGGGCTTCTGGTGTCATGCGTGGTAGGTCCGGTAGTTAGACTCACCGCTGGATATTCCCGATCATCTCGAAATATCGCGCCATTTGGGTCAGGTGTCATCCCTGGTACCCTATGGGTTGGCTTTGGTTTTGACAATGGTGCTAGTCCTCCGACAGAGAGCAATCGACCGACGATCAGAACAGAGGTCAGTGGTGGTTTCTAAGAATTCTCGTCATCCTAGCCATTGTCCAGGCGTCGTGAAGTGATCGAAGCGCATATGACTCTAGCAGCCATGAAATCACAAGGCACGTTTGGGCAATAGTG
>NW_003203668.1:0-982 GCF_000006405.1 Perkinsus marinus ATCC 50983 | reverse complement strand
CCGGAAGAGGGGACGTTATAGTAGTAGTAGGCTCAACAGGAGCACCGATCGTAGTCGTGACAGTCGCAGCCTCCGTAGCGACCTGGGTGGTAGCATCAGAGTCATCCTTGTCTCTACCGGGAGCCTCCCCAGGTGCCGTGCTGATGGTCACTTCGCCAGTCACAGGAGGTGCAGTAGTGACAGCCACCTCGTCGGTCACAGCGGGCGTACTGACCGGTTGAGGGGACGTCATGATAGTAGTAGGATCAGCAGGAGCATCGATCGTAGTAGTGCCAGCCGCAGTCTCGGTAGCGACCGAGGTGGTTGCATCAGAATCATCCTTGTCTCTTCCCGGAGCTTCCCCAGCTGCCGTGGTGATAGTCATCTCGTCAGTGACAGGAGCTGCAGTAGTGACAGCGGCCTCATCGGTCACAGCAGCTGTGCTGACCGGGAAAGGGGACGTTATAGTAGTAGTAAGCTCAACAGGAGCACCGATCGTAGTCGTGACAGTTGCAGCCTCCGTAGGGACCTTGGTGGTAGCAACAGAGTCATCCTTGTCTCTACCGGGAGCTTCCCCAGCTGCCGTGCTGATGATCACTTCGCCAGTCACAGGAGGTGCAGAAGTGACAGCCACCTCATCGGTCATAGCAGCTGTACTGGCCGCCACTGTGGCATCGACAGTAGCTTCAGAACCAGTCGTACTCGTTGCTTCGGGAGCTGCTGTCGTACCTTCTTCGCTTGTAGCGGCCTCAGTGACCTCATCCGTGACTGCAGCAGAGGACGTGGAACCTCGGAGAGCCTCAGTCGGTCCACTCGTGCCGCAGAAGCACGGGGCAACCGAGCCGAAGCAGGTGCTCGGCGTCTTCCAATACTTACAATATGACCCAGGGTAAGTTGTGGCACAGTCTGTGTCGCAGTCATTGGCGTTGCCCGTCACGGAATTGATGTCCTGGAAAGCACAGAGAGCGACGAAAACAGCGGAGAAAGTCCGTGAAGCCATCAT
>NW_003206051.1:1314-6511 GCF_000006405.1 Perkinsus marinus ATCC 50983 | reverse complement strand
CAAGTGCAGAAATCTCTGGAGGACTATCTAGAGACTAAGAGAGCTCTCTTCCCAAGGTTCTACTTCCTATCCAATGATGAACTCTTGTCGATTTTGAGCCAGACTAGGAATCCGCATGCAGTTCAGGTAGGCTGCGCGCATCTCGTGAATCAGTTTTCGTGCGCGGCTGTTTTACGGCTTTGAGAAATGCTGTAGCGCTACAACGCCACCAGCTCCATGATCCTATTGAATGATATCGTTGATGCGATGGTAGAATTTCGGTCATCCGTATATGTGTGAGGTCGACACAATAGCAATCACGAATTCGGAGGCATTCTTTCCTTGTGTAGGAGCATCTGTCGAAATGCTTCGACGCGATGAACCGTGTGGTATTCGACCCAGAGAAGAGCAGTCCGCCTGAGATAACACATTTCACCGACATTGCGGGAGAGCGAGTACTTGTCTGCTTGTGTTTAGTTTAGGATCCACCCTCTTATAGGTACCCAACTCCACGCCTGTCCGAGCCGAAGGAGCCGTGGAAATTTGGCTGAACTATATCCTCGATCAGATGGTACAGAGTTTGTATGATTTGACCAAGAAGAGCCTACTGGAGTATCCCGAGGACGGGAGGTAACTCGGGGGGCATCTGTGGACAGCGATCATCTCGTAGGGTTGTGTCACTTTAGGTACAGGCGGGAGTGGTTGTTTGCAGGCTACCCAGCGCAGAGTGTCCTGCTGGTGGATATGATTAGCTGGACATCAAACTGTGAGAAGGTAGATTCTACAAGAGTGACTTATTGCGGTGACTGATCGCGAGTTACAGGCGCTTAAACAGGATGGGGAGGAACGGAAAGGGGACGAGATGCACCCTCTGTCGGAGTGCATCAAGTATCACCAAGAGCAGCTACAGGAATCCGTAATGTGAATACCAGTGCCTGAATCGGGGCGAATGATCATACATTAGGTTGCGTATGTGCGACAAGATCTGAACAAGCTGCAGAGGATACTGATGGGCGCTCTCATCGTGCTGGACGTGCATAACATCACCGTTATAGAGCAGCTCCTCGCAGCAGGCTGTAGAGGCGTCAATGACTTCGACTGGTCTAAGCAGCTACGATACTATTGGGATACTAATGTAACCACTAGTGGGCATCCACCTCGCATGATTTTGAGGAAACCGTTCTTCAGGTTGACGACTGCATGTGTCGACAGACGATATCTTCCTTCAAGTCGGTATATAGAACAGCAGTTTTTGAGGTGATATCATTCAGGTACTCTTATGAGTATCTGGGCAACGGTCCAAGACTGGTCATCACAGCTTTGACTGACAAGTGCTACATGACTTTAACTGGCGCCTTGCATCTCAACTACGGTGGGGCCCCGGCCGGTCCTGCAGGTGAGTTTCCGGCTGCGGCATTTCTCATTGGGAGAGCATAGTTGTCACTGTGTCTGGGAGAGGGGCCATTCCATTCGGTACGGTTATCCAGAGTTATCTATTATAGAAGCTCTACATGGAATGCGGCGTCAGAGTTGGTGTTCGGTGGTAGGCACAGGGAAGACGGAGACCACGAAGGACCTCGGCAAGGCTCTCGCTGTTCAGTGCGTTGTCTTCAACTGCAGCGACGGTCTCGATTACAAGATCATGGGAAGGTGTGGTCTCCACTTGGTCGTTGCATTCAGTCTTCTGTCTTGGAAGGTTTTTCTCTGGCCTGGCTCAGGCAGGAGCATGGGCGTGCTTCGATGAGTTCAATCGCATTCAAGTATGTATCCTTCACGAGTGTTGAGGTATCTTATAGATCTTGTCAGGTTGAGGTCCTCTCCGTCATTGCCCAGCAGATGTTGACCATTACTCAAGCCATTCGATCGAAGGTCTCCGTATTCGAATTCTCCGGACGGGAGATCCCTCTGAACCCACGTTTTGGCGTCTTCATCACCATGAATCCAGGCTATGCAGGTTAGTACCTTGTACAGATGTGAACTTGTACGAGGCTGCTGTCAAGGTCGAACCGAGCTGCCGGACAATCTGAAGTCACTATTCCGTCCAGTGGCAATGATGGTTCCCGACTACGCACTAATCGCGGAAATCATCCTCTACTCGGAGGGCTTCGAGGCGGGATCGATGCTCGCTAGGAAAATGGTAGGGGCTTTTGACTCGAAAGCCGCGTTCTTGACGCACTCGAAAGGTTTTGAGTACGTCAAGAACGCGGCGCAGATGACATTGCTCGAATAGCTCTGTGGCGGCTCTTGGGAATAGCGGCATCCTCAGGTTCAACTCTACCGACTGGCCAGCGAACAGCTGTCGAAACAGGATCACTACGATTTTGGTATGAGGGCAGTGAAGTCAGTATTGGTGATGGCGGGCCAACTCAAGCGAAAGTGAGTATTTGCCTCTCGGTCCCGATCGAGAGTAGAACTGGTGACTGTAAGATACCCTGAGCTTAACGAGGACGTAACGCTGATTCGGGCCATGCGGGACTCCATGTACCGAAGTTTGTGAGTGCTGATCTGCCGCTCTTCATGGGCATTATCAGCGATCTCTTCCCTGGGATACAGGTAGCATTTAGATTTGCATGCTAGACCGAAACGGACTTTGCTGTTCATAGGTTCTTACGTGGATTACGGGGCTTTGCAGAAAGAAATAGAGGCGCAGCTTCGAAAGGAACACCTGCAGGTGGTCGAGGGTTTTGTAGGGAAAATAATTCAGCTTCTGGAAACGCAGTTGGTTCGCCATGGTAAAGAGCTCAAGAGCGCAAGTCTCGTGTGGTAGCGTTATGGTGCAGGAGTGATGGTAGTCGGAGTTACAGCGACGGGCAAGTCGACGTGCTCTACGATCCTCTCCAGAGCGTTGTCACAGCTTTGTCTGGATGGTTCGACGGACCCCGCTCACCAAGTGACCAAGGTTATGGCCTTGAACCCGAAGAGTATATCTATGGAGGAGCTGTACGGCAGCTTCAATGAGAACACTGGTGATTGGACTCGAGACATTCATCGCAGTATTGATGTGAGTTTTCAGGGGAATGGTCGGACGGGTTGGTGGCCATTCTGGTGAGGGAGGCCTTGAGTGATACTTCCGATAACAAAAAGTGGGTGCAGTTTGACGGACCTGTGGATGCTATTTGGATTGAAAACATGAACACTGTGGGATGAACGACCTCAGTTCAGTACTCGAGGCAGAGTCCGTTGATCAGGTGCTGGATGACAACAAGATGCTTTGCCTGAATAATGGGGAGAGGATAAAACTCGCCCCGACCATGACGATGATGTTCGAGGTACGTTGTTACTTTGGTAGCAAACAAGGCTGCATGGAATTTCATTCTAAGGTGAATGACCTAGCTGTAGCCTCGCCAGCTACTGTCTCACGATGTGGTATGGTTCTGATAGAACCTGTTCATTTGGGGTGGAGAGCGCCTATTGATACGTGGAAGGAAGTATTCTCGATAGCGGCTACTGAGGTTTTTAGTCGATCGTGATGCAGATACGCTCGCAGTCGTACCCAAAGTATGCTGCAGACCTGCATCGACATGTTATTGATCTCTGCGATGTCACGTTGCCTTTCATACGCTCTCACTTGAAGGAGGCTCCGGGCATTCCTAGTGTCGATGCTAATCTATGCAAGTGAGCTCATGCACGGCCGATGGATGCTGATGAAGGCCACCTGTTAGGTCGTTCATGGACTTGTGCGATTCCTTCGTGAACGACAGTAACGGCTTTGAAAGAGTGAGTATCAGTGTGGTGATCCTGATAGGTGATATGTCGATACACATTGGTGTAGGTGATGCCATTAGAGCCCGAACAAGAGGAGCCGACAATCAAGCCGTCCAAGAGATCGGATGCCTCCAATGATAAGTTGTTGAGAATGTACTTGATCGTGGCGGCTGTCCGCAGTCTCGGTGGTAACCTGCACGAAACAAGTCGAGGGGAGTTCTTGGTAATACAGCCTCGATTGTCGGGAGGGGCATCGCCGGTTCCCTAGGAGTTCATGAGACCCCATTTCGAGAGCATCTGTCCCGACGTGGTGGATTTCGATGATTTATACTCTGTAGCGGTGGATCCAGAGAAGGGTACTAGCTCGAGGAGATGGGTTTGTAATGGGGTCCGCCGTCGACGGCGTATTTCAGGTTGCTTTGAGCACATTGAAAATCGAGTTGAGCCGTTCACGTACACCCCGGGAATGCCGTTCTTCAGCATATTGGTGCCGACTACAGAGTCCACGAGCCAGTTGATGACACTAGATGCGCTCACGAGGAATGGTACAAATATTTTCTTCTCTGGTAAACTTGCTGGTATCACTCTGGTCGAATAATAGATGGCTGATAGGTGAGACTGGTGTAGGCAAGTCGGTTGGGATCGCTGCCTTCCTGGACAAGCTCGTGCGGGAGGGCGAGGCGGCAGACGCTGAGATGAGGTAATCCGCGCATACTGATTGGGGGGGGTCGCTCACAAGGATAGCCAGCATCAGGTCTCTGTTTCCGTTGAGCTCACTCTGGATTTCGCTACCGTTTTGCACCGCGTGAAGACTATATAACTCATTAGTGTGATTTCTGTTATCTGAGCTGATCATCTGAAAGTCGAGGAATCTTCGAAGCTACTGTGGACCATTTCATCAATCAAACACGGTTATGGCAGGTTCACAGTGGCAACAGCAAACTTTTCAGCGCAGACCAGCAGCGGAAATGTTGTCGATATATTCGAAACAAGGCTAGACCGTAAACGGAAGAATCTACTAGGGCCACCAGCCGGTACAGAATCTTCGAATAAGCATTTATATTCATCACCTGTTTCAGGCAGTAGGATGGTCGTCTTCGTTGATGATATCAATATGCCGCTCGTGGAAGTATATGGCGCTCAGCCGCCGATCGAGCTCCTGAGGCAAGTCATTGATCACAAGGGATTTTATGACCGGTGAGACCTTACCCAGATTGATATCAGGGAGCTCTCTGTTTCCTAGGCGGAAGCTGTTCTGGAAAAACGTGGTGGATACTCAAGTCATAGCTGCATGTGGTCCACCAGGTGGTGGGAGGAACGCAGTTACGCCTCGGCTCCTTCGACACTTCTTTATGCAGTGGATACCTGATATCAGCAAGGATGCTATGGTACTCATCTTTGACAGCATCCTCAATGGCTGGCTCACGGTAGGCGGACTGGGGTGTCACTATGGTATAACCTGCTGGGTGTTCTCAGGCTGAGGCTCCTAGTTTGGCTACGTTGAGCAACGCTA
>NW_003206051.1:0-1214 GCF_000006405.1 Perkinsus marinus ATCC 50983 | reverse complement strand
AATAGTAGTCTCGGTAGAGAATTGTACTCGAGTCGAATTCGTCGTTCTCGTCGAGGTCTTCGGTCTGCACTCCAATGCGCTGATAACAGCTCAAATCAACCAAGCCAAGAAATTGCTGGAGGCGATAGTATCAGTACAGCCCCAGTTGAGTGGTGGCGATGGAGGACTCGCGCCAGAGGAGATCGTCTCCAATATGGTGATATAGAATGAGAAAGATATCAGTTTTACGATCTCGAGCAGGTGAATGAATTCACCAGCCGCATGCCAAATGCCATATCAATGACTGACGGTCACAGACTTAGCTTTGCTAAGGAGCCGTCTGGAGGGATCATCTCCTTGGGTGTTTTTTTAGCTCAAGAGATTCACAGGTCGCTCTCTTATACAGCCTTGACCACTGTAGACCATGAATTGTTAGGTTTAACCTCTTGGTGGGCGTCGTTAAGACGAGTTTGGCCGCTCTTGCTAAAGCCATCAAAGGTCTTATTGTGATGTCATCCGACCTGGAAGAAATGTAACCTCGTTGTAGGATCTATAGCTGGATCGACGCTTTTCTCTGCCCACCAGGTTTAACAGCTTTCTCATACAGAAGGCACCAGCAAAGTGGTCTGCAGCAGCGTATCCTTGTTTGATGCCTCTAAACTTCTGGGTCAGCGACTTCATTAGAAGAGTGGAATTCATGTATAGCTGGGCACATTATGGTCCTCCGGCTAGCTTTTGGCTACCTGCCTTCTTTTTTCCTCAAGGCTTCATGACAGCGGGCATGCAAGTAAGTTCAGGTCGACCTGCCGGTCCTTATGATGGAAGTCTCTTCGACGGTTCGAACCTCCTCCCTGATGCGACTCTGTATCAGATGCATGCTAGAGCTCACAGAATTCCAATTGATTCTCTAACGTTTGAGACCAACGTTCAGACTTATTCTAGCCCGGATGAGCTGCCCGGACCGCCTGAGACCGGAGTTAATATCCATGGAGTATTCCTCCAGGTGATGCCGAGTTGGAGCATTTCTTGACATCAGAATAACTTCTCAGGGCGCTGGATGGGACCTCGAAGGTACCTGCCTTCAAGAATCCGCTCCGGCCGTTCTCTTCATCCCTCTACCAGTCATCTCCTTACGCCCTGTTCTATCGGCTGACCTTAAGGAGAATCGCTCGAATTACTCTTGCCCGTTATACAAGACGTCTATTCGAGCCGGAACGCTTTCAACCACTGGTCAC
>NW_003214843.1:0-1369 GCF_000006405.1 Perkinsus marinus ATCC 50983 | reverse complement strand
AGCCACTTGCCAGGATTGAACTGACGACCTTCTGCTTACGAAGCAGACGCTCTACCACTAAGCTAAAGTGACGCACAGATTAAGTATATGAATCAATAATTTTCCTGTCCCGTTCACAAAATGGGCCATCCTGCTCCTGGTTCTCGTACCAGACCAGAAATTTATGGTGCTATAAACCATTTGCCAGGATTGAACTGACGACCTTCTGCTTACAGAGCAGACGCTCTGCCACTAAGCTAAAGTGGTACACAAAATGAATGCATAAATCAATAATCTTCCTGTATCCTTTGCGGAGTGAGCAAACCTGCTCCTGCTCCTCACACCCGACTAGAGCCTAATGCTGCTGTGAGCCACTTACCAGGATTGAACTGACGACCTTCTGCTTACGAAGCAGACGCTCTACCACTAAGCTAAAGTGGCGCACAGATTAAGTATATGAATCAATAATTTTCCTGTATCCTTTGCGGAGTGAGCAAACCTGCTCCTGCTTCTCGTACCAGACCAGATATTTATGGTGTTATAAGCCACTTACCAGGATCGAACTGACGACCTTCTGCTCTCAAAGCAGACGTTCTGCCACTAAGCTAAAGTGACACACCAGATAACTGCATAAATCAATAATCTTCCTGTATCCTTTGCGGAGTGAGCAAACCTGCTCCTGCTCCTCATACCCGACTAGAGCCTAATGCTGCTGTAAGCCACTTGCCAGGATTGAACTGACGACCTTCTGCTTACGAAGCAGACGCTCTACCACTAAGCTAAAGTGGCACACACACTAACTATATGAATCAATAATCTTCCTGTATCCTTTGCGGAGTGAGCAAACCTGCTCCTGCTCCTCACACCCGACTAGAGCCTAATGCTGCTGTAAGCCACTTGCCAGGATTGAATTGACGACCTTCTGCTTACAAAGCAGACGCTCTACCACTAAGCTAAAGTTGCGCACAGATTAAGTATATGAATCAATAATTTTCCTGTATCCTTTGCGGAGTGAGCAAACCTGCTCCTGCTTCTCGTACCAGACCAGATATTTATGGTGTTATAAGCCACTTACCAGGATCGAACTGACCACCTTCTGCTCTCAAAGCAGACGTTCTGCCACTAAGCTAAAGTGACACACCAGATAACTGCATAAATCAATAATCTTCCTGTATCCTTTGCGGAGTGAGCAAACCTGCTCCTGCTCCTCATACCCGACTAGAGCCTAATGCTGCTGTAAGCCACTTGCCAGGATTGAACTGACGACCTTCTGCTTACGAAGCAGACGCTCTACCACTAAGCTAAAGTGGCACACACGCTAACTATATGAATCAATAATTTTCCTGTCCCCTTCACAGAATGGGCCATCCTGCTCCTGCTTCTCGTACCA
>NW_003212657.1:0-1742 GCF_000006405.1 Perkinsus marinus ATCC 50983 | reverse complement strand
TGTATAAAAGTCAAGGAAGATGTATAAAAGTCAAGGAAGAAGTACAAAAGTCAAGGAAGAAGTACAAAAGTCAAGGAAGATGTACAAAAGTCAAGGAAGAAGTACAAAAGTCAAGGAAGATGTATAAAAGTCAAGGAAAAAGTACGAAACACATTTGATATAACACTTTAGGCGCGCGCTTATTTTTATGGCGCGTGACATCTCTTCTTGTGGAGCGGTCCTTTGAAACCATTGTGGGGTTGCGATGAGGACGACGGCGCCGACATTGGCTAACGCGAGGCAGAGGAGAAGAAGGGAAACTTGAGCCAAGATGGCTACGGTTAGTGACAAACGAACTATAGCTACCTCGAAGTAATCATGCTCTAAGTTCCGCTATGTGGCTGCGTACTACTAGACTCTAGTAACTAGAGAAAGCGCACGCCCTAAACCCTTACAGCTTTCTCCCCCTTCGTGAGCGGCCATGACGTGAGGTACTCCCCTGGATAGCCTCTAAAAAATGCCGCTCATGATCCCTCTTAGATCTCCTCGGAGTTGTAGTAGCAGTACCATTCTGGGATTCAGTGGTCCCGTCAATAAGTAAAGGATAAGACATATGATCTTCTCCCCCTTCATGGGGTGTATTATCAAGAACCTTGGAGTCAGAGTTCCCCTCATCGTGAGCTAACGGCTCTTCATCGCTGAAACCTGAGTCTCCTGTAGGGTGATCTTTCTCTACATGGGGATCATCCTCATCATAAGTAAAGAATCGGCGCAGATTTCTAGCGTGAATGATCATCGGCGCCCCACCATCGACCGGCTTGACTGAATAACATTGTTTACCTTTAGCACCAATAATTTCATACTTCTCATCTCGAACATATTGACCCAACTTTGGGTTCCGGTCTTTGGTAATAAGAACGATATCTCCAGCCTCCAACGGCTGAGTACCAATGCTCTTCTTGCTGCTCTCCACTGCAGCGTGTTGTCTCCTATCCAACCAGAACTCTCGGAAAATTCCAAGCATATGATCACGTCTCTTGAGACGGCGACGGCAATCAGCTATCACCTGAGCGTTGTGCAGCGGGTCCGAGGGAAGGAATTTCGGACGCAATCGTTCCCATTCTTCGGCTGCATTATCGTCAGCGGTCAAGAGGCGAGCGATCGGTAGCTTAGAGGAGTACCCATAGACCAACTCGAAAGGAGACGGAGCACCATCCTTTGGGGTAGAATTGTTAATACGATTAGCAGCAATACATAACATGAGTTCCCAATCCGGCATCTTGGCATTTTGTAGCATAGAGCGTAGGCAGCGTCCTAGTACTTTGTGCTTCACCTCATAGAATCCTCCAAGATGAGGACTCCTGCTTGGCAGGACTTCATGTCGCATAGCATTCATCAATAATAGTGACGAGAACCCTGGATGGCGACAGAACTGACTTCCCTGATCTGTTATGATCAGATCCGTCACATTTCCCCATTGCCACACGATAACCTTCTCGACTTCCGTCACAACAGTACTGCCTCGACAATCGGGTATTAATCGAAAGCAGGTGAAGCCGGTATAGCGGCATACAAAGGTGACCACGTACCAAGGTGGCTCCGTCTTTGCCGTAGCTGCCATCCCTACCCTTGGAGATCGCATTGGACCATATAGATCGATCCCCACGGTCCGAAATGGACCGAAAGGAACACCAATGCCTCCCGTTTCTTCTGCAATATCCGATGGTCTTACCACCGAGCGTTGGCATGGTTCGCAAGCATTG
>NW_003202206.1:0-1671 GCF_000006405.1 Perkinsus marinus ATCC 50983 | reverse complement strand
AAGTCTGCCACAGCGTGGCAGGTAGACTAGCAACTGGCACCGCAGGTGACAGGATCAACCAGCACACCGCTAGGTGGATGGCGCCTCTCCGCCCTTATCGACCGCCGCGCATGGGGGAGGGGTCCCCATATGCGCGATTATTTTTTACCTTTAGGAGCTCCCACCAAAAATGTATAACTGCGGAGCCGATTTCGCGATCTAGCCTATAAATCCCACTAATTCCTTCACCAATCGACAGATCTCGATCTGCTGAACATCGCTGTGAAGCCGGATTTGGGATTTATAGGCTCAATAAAAAGTTATTAACGTTTTAGTTTTCATCAATTCTATGTGAACCATGTTGCACAAGCAACTTCCTCTTCAACAGTCCTTCTAGTCTGGCAGGTTAAGGGCGTGCGCTATCACTCGAGGCACCCAGGTTCGAATCCTGGTAGGAATATATTGCGGAATAAGGTTCAGCACTCGGAGTAGGTCAGCAACTCGGGTGGCACAGCGGTCAGTAGTGTACCAGTGAGAAGGACAATGCCCTCTGGGCTCTGGGTTGGCTGTAAGTCCATGCTCAGTGCTACCAAGCAACACTCAACTTTCGGCTGGCGACTCGTACACTTTTAGTATATATAGTAAGTTTGGAGTAATGGTTAGTGTGACGGCTCGTCACTCGAGTGATCCAGGTTCAAATCTGAGTAACTACAATTTTTTATATCATTGCAGTAGGGATAGACCGTATAAATTTGGTACAGTCTCATGGACAGTGTCATGCTCTGCCATGCGATTGACCTATATCCGACCTCTGACAGTTAATACTCGTACTAAGTACTGGTGATAATATGCAGCACAAGGTCTGCGACCGTGATTTAACCAACCACCACGGTGTACGGTACTAGAGACTGGCGACCCTCGACGAAACACATTTATTTGAACGAAGTATTACTCTAGTGGTTATTCTGTCCGACTCTCTTCCTAAAGGTCGCAGGTTCGAACTACGACGGGTCCGTGCGGGGTCCCCACTTCAGTGGGGTGCACGGACCAATCAACCATGCATACTCGAACCCCCTCAAAGCAATGCAAAGTTACGCGCGAGAGCGCATCAGAGAGTAGAGTAGCACTCTAATCTACATCGGAAAACTCAGACCAGTGCGCACGGCTTACAGTGCGCACCCAGTACCAGTGGTACTGGCTCAACACCAATCTAGTAATAGTGGTAAGCCACCATCACGAGTGTGTCAGGCAGGACCATGGCGGACGAGGACGTGAAGTCTGCCACAGCGTGGCAGGTAGACTAGCAACTGGCACCGCAGGTGACAGGATCAACCAGCACACCGCTAGGTGGATGGAGCGCTCCTCCCTTTTCGCCTCTTTTTGCGCGCTGGGGGAGGGGCCCCGGGCGCGCGCATTATAGCCGGTAGGAATTCACAGCAAAAAAGACCGAGTACGAAGCCGATTTCGTTAATGACAGTAAGGATTGCCCTGAAAATAGGTGCAATCGACTCCTCTCGTCGAGCTGAGTAATAATATGGCAAAATTTTTCAAATATTATGAGCCGTTTACGAGAAATAACCGATTTAGTCTTTTCCCACTCAATGTACGGAGGCATGACATGGGAGTACTGTATCAACAATCAGTCTAGTCCAGCAGTAATGGGCGTGCGCTGTCACACGGGAGACCCAAGTT
>NW_003201234.1:0-1675 GCF_000006405.1 Perkinsus marinus ATCC 50983 | reverse complement strand
TGTTGTTATTGTTGTTATTGTTGTTATTGTTGTTGTTGATTGTTATTGTTGTTGTTGTTGTTGTTGATTGTTGATTGTTGTTGATTGTTGTTGTTGTTGTTGTTGTTGTTGTTGTTGTTGTTGTTGTTGTTGTTGATTGTTGACACTTAGGTGGCATTGCCCTACACTACGAGGGGGTATACCAAGCTCAGGTCAGTCGGCTGCACTAATTGACTACAATTAGCTCAAGTGTAGTTCTAATCACGTAAAGATCAATTGCTGTACGTACTGTGACTGGATTTCTTTGTTTTTTTTCGCTTCAACAACCACCCAATAGCCATACTTTATCCATAGGGTGCCAGCGAACCACCGGTTGCTCTCCGCCCTCATTGAAAGTCGTCAAGCTCTGGCTTTCGACTACTGCCAATCCTTGCGTTGAGTATTATCATAATACTTGTTCGACAGGATCCTCTTATTCCCTTTCTATGATCCGCTCTTGTTTAGCTCAGCCGCCACCTGGGACTACCCTGGGTGGATTACAACCCGAGGCTGAAGAGTCCAACTGTGCTTCGCGTGCCGGTTCAGATTCATGTAGCAAGAATGCGTTGTGAATTGTGGGTGCTCATGATTATTTTGGTATAAGGTAAACCGCCCGACCTGCGGAGGGTAGCGTCAGCTGCTGGTCGTCTATCGGCAGCGGAGATGTCGAGGATAAGTAGAGCTTATGAGGATGCTGATAGCGAAACTAAAGACGTCAATGCCGGGGAGTATCTCTTCCTTGGTGAGTAGTACTCCCATCATTTAGTGCTCATCAGCGTGATGTCGTCCTCCCTTCATTTAGGCAACTTCACAATGCAGTTTTGGAATGCATTCAACAATTGGAATTTCCGTTATTGGGTTTACCTCCTTTTCGTTGGTTTCATCGTCCACACTGTTGAACATCTTTCGACTTACTTCCTCACCAAAGCCGCAATACAGCAAGATGAGGAATCGGCGCTCATGTTGGCATCCCCGTTCGATACCTGGGTGGGGTATTTCTACTTCATATTTGGCCCAGTAAGTCCTCCTCCTCCTCCCCTCCCTTCCCACCATCCTCCCCTTCAGTTGATGCTCCTCCTCGGAGGCATCGCCCTACTCCTCAACCCAGCCGTGAAGCATACACATACTATAGTGGCCACATCGATTCTACTAACGGTGGTTTGCGAGTTCATCTGCCTCCTCGATGGTCATTCGACATTTACCGCGGCACGAGCAATGCCCATCCCTTTGGTCCTTCTTTTCACTTGTATGAGTTCGAGACTCTTCCCAAGTGTCAGCTTTCTCGCTGTTGCGCTCTATTTGATTGGTAAGTTGCTTTAGTCGGCCTCGTTCGAGTGAGCCTTTTCTCATTCAGGCGCTGATGTCACTTTGTTGGCATATAGTTATAGGGTTAGGGACAGTGCATCGCACATGATGATGATACTTGCGGCTGTACTTTGTCACTGGTTTGTAAGTAGAAGATAGTGAACTTAAAGCCTAGCAAGGATGCTCTGATGTGATAGGTATTCGGTCTGTGTCTGGTGGGCAGTAGTAACCTCTTGAGGGCTCAGTCGGATCTGTTCTCATCGATGATGGATAGACTGCAGTTCAAAGGAGAGAAGGATGGCTCCTATGACCTCGGCATTCACGTGAGTTCGAATAGAATACGTTGTCTTGT
>NW_003205705.1:0-1233 GCF_000006405.1 Perkinsus marinus ATCC 50983 | reverse complement strand
AAAAGTACCCATCTATACCCCAGGAAGTTCCCCAAGAATTCTGGCCGATAAAATAACTGATAAAAAAAGTGGCAGTAAGCATCCATACGGTGCCATATTCTTACTCATTTCCAGATACGCTGCCATACCAACCATCACAACAGCGTGATCATTTGATAATACAGTCACCGAAACCGGTGGTATCCTACACATCAGCATGAGCGCAAAACTACCAGAGTATATCCACCGCTATAAAATGGAATCGGGGATCCGAAGCATACATGGCGACGGAGACTGGAACTTAAACTAACTTACTCATCAAAGACGGCTCAGTTGATAGCTGGTAATAGCCAGTAACAACCCCGGCCTGTTAGGAATGATGATGATAGTAGTAGTGTTCGATACAAATATTACCTTCATGCCGTCGGAGAGTTTCTCAAGGGAGATTCGGCAAGTATTGTCACTTCCTTCATAAGGGTAGGTAGACTCGAGATCGATCCCTTTATCCTTTACATAATCAAAAGCTTGATACATCCAGCCTCCAGCACATCCACTGAAATGTGAGCTGTGTGAAAATTTCCTAGTGTAAAATGTAGACATACTCAACTACATGTGTTGGTGAGAATATTGAAATTTTGAGGAAATCTTCGAAACCATTGCTCACCCAAATTCGTATATACATTCTTTTATTCAGTGAAGAATTCTTAGGCTCAGCTGAGGAGAGCAAACATATAGTCCTCCAAAACTGGACGAGAAACACATGAATATGCTGCTGATTGGCTTTGGTCTAGTGGTAGAATACAACGGTGCCATAGTTTTGACCCGAGTTCGATCCTCGGATAATGTACCATGATTGGCCTCGGTCTTAGGAGCCATGAAAAAACTATATTCTTGTCTTTATCATGGCTCCTAGTACCAAGGCCAATCGATGCCACTTACCCGGTCCCATAGCCTCTACTGCAATCGACAAGCTGCTGCTCAGAGAACGACCGGAGCTGACCCGTGCCGATGGCATACAGCGACTCGAGAGTACCTGCAAAGGTTCACACAAGTACGTCCAAGAGACGTTACCGGTCGTTGAGAAAGCCCAGCAGCTTCCACAGGCTCCTTGATTCTTAATCGGGGTTAATACACCCTTAGATCTCCAATCCACCGAGGTTGGGAGCGATGTGGTATCAGCTGACACAAAGAGACTCAATCTGGCATGAGAAATACAACTGGTCCTACCTTCAACATCAAACTTAACATCCCTCC
>NW_003211709.1:0-945 GCF_000006405.1 Perkinsus marinus ATCC 50983 | reverse complement strand
TAAGAATATATGTTCGCTTTCCTCAGCTGAGCTCAGGAGTTTCCTATGCAGTGTTGGAGTAGGAATATATGTTCGCTTTCCTCACTGAGCTCAGGAGTTTCCTATGCAGTGTTGGAGTAGGAATATATGTTCGCTTTCCTCAGCTGAGCTCAGGAGTTTCCTATACAGTGTTGGAGTAGGAATATATGTTCGCTTTCCTCACCTGAGCTCAGGAGTCCCCTTAGTAGTTATAGGTTTTGAGAAAACCATACAGAAGCCATTAAAAATTTCACAACACGTGCACTTTTCCGCAGTGGTAAATTATTCTTTTTCATTGTTGTCATCTTTTCCAAATGCAATCCCAACCAACTTCATCAGTATCGCCTCAAGGCCACCGACTTGATCGTTTCCAGTCGGCGTTGACCTCGGACGGCTCTTGTGATGGTGTCGCGTCCACCTCTCCCAGTTGTGTGGACGTAGTTGCTACTACGTGGATGAGAGACTCTCACGATCTGTTTGATTATGAATCTAGGTAAGTAATGGTTGTGGGAAAATTCTGCGGAAATTTCGTGAAAATTTTGGGAAATTTTCTGGGTTTTATGCGCTTCTACTCGAATTCGTGTTCAACTACATGTGTTGGTGACAGTATGAAAATTTTTGAGAATTTCTTATTGGTTTTTGCACACTTATGAATGGATCCATATCTAAACTCCTGAGAAAACATAATTTCCAAGAAAATGGTCTTCAGTTGATAATAATAGAGTTTCACCCTAGTGATATGAAAAACACTAGTGAGAAACATATTCCACGACTACTGCATATCACCATGAATATCGCGTTTTTCGCCGAGTTTTACGCCACTTTACGTAAAACGGGTGAAACTCCAATAATATTTTATTCCTTTTTCTTTAGGCATGTCACCTACAACAGATTCAGCATCCCCGCAAACTCCTCTGGTACCAAAAC
>NW_003206732.1:0-1150 GCF_000006405.1 Perkinsus marinus ATCC 50983 | reverse complement strand
GCTGGGCACACGAAATATGAGAGGGCGATTCGCGTACGCAAGGACGTCACGTTCTTCACCTGGCTTCACCAGCTCCCACAGCTCCTCGTAGATTCCATATAGACCTTGGTATGCATGAAACTGCAGAGGTGCACTCTATGAGAGAATCACGAGTAGAAACTCCTACCGGATATCCACATGTATACAGATCGTTCTTCAAGTTGCTGAGCTCAGATGTTTGAAAACCTGCACGGGTCTACGCCTCAGAACATACCACGAATCTTTCACGGGACTGAAGGTGCATCCACAAAGCACAGCAACAGACCCTGCCATTGCGCTGACCTGCCAGGAGGCTTACTTATCAAAACGAAACTCAGCTGCATCGATCTCACCAAGTTACGTGACACATCGTAAGCCATCAGCGAAGCTTGCCGTATTTTGGTACATCGATTCTTGTGTTCTATGAGATTTGCAACCCATTTTCTCTCAAAGTCTTTAACTCAATCCTTACCAATGTTGACTGAGCTAGCCCCTATGAGAGCTGCACGAGATGACGTGTCATAGTGTGGAGCTTCCAAAGCTCGCAGTATGTCAGATTTATCCTGTCGGAGCTCCTCCACCTCTTTTGCGATTAGTTCAGTGAGATGCAATGGGATACCAGACTACAGGCAAAAACATTTTCTTGGTGAGCTGATATTGTTTAGTGCCGTGCCGTGCAACCAATAACATACCATACCCAATTGTCTCCTTGCCGTTCGACGAACTCGTTGAGTTTAGGGACAACACGTTCTCCCCACGCATTAGCACATTCGTCCCCGCAGGTTTCGCGAAGCAAAGATGAGACACTCGAGGAGAACTCCAGATGATCGCTAGAATGAACGTAAGCACCCGAGGTGGTGACTATGACGCAGAACCGGAACATGGCCTTCTGATAGAACCTGTACTTACGACAACCAGTACAACAATGTCGCGTTAGATACGATGCACAGTTTTTTGTCTAGGAGAAGCATGCTTACAAGAGAATGATCATATGGAGTCAACTGTGTCACCAGTCCAATAAGCCCCACACCTATTCGACCAATCTTCCAGGGTATCTTTGCTGAACGCAGCGAAGTTCATTTCGCGTCTGACAAGCGATGAGAAAGAAGTCTTCCACGTCCTCCCCCCATGA
>NW_003207248.1:0-2046 GCF_000006405.1 Perkinsus marinus ATCC 50983 | reverse complement strand
GATTGTTTGCTGTGTGTAAATGGACTCGGCATTCGGCGGCCACTGGTCGGACGGAGACCCGAGTCGGCAACTATTAGCTACCATTTGTTGTCCGACTGTACGGCCCTGCCTGTGGGGAGTAGACAGTAAATGACGGGCGGGGAAGCGCAGGTTAGCTCACGTGTACTTACGTCAAACGATCGGTTACATTGAGAGCCTTCCGTGGGAGTGATTTGAGGATTACTGTTCGCACTCCTCAGGAGTGACCCCTGACAACCTTACCAACCACAGCTTAAGTAGTATCCGATACATTTATCTACCTTTAGGACCCGATGACGATCTCGAGTAGATCTGTCCACACACTTTCCGTACGGGTGGCGCGTCAAAGTTTGACGGTGAAACTCCACGTTTCCCCTTTAACCTAGAATACGAAGACTGTAGACGACATACATTTGATTTCGAATACATTGTAGACTCTAGTGGAGACATATAAGAGTTTCCTAGGGAAACCATCAATCAAGCCGCTGGTGGAGACCTTCACCATATTGGTCAGCAACTGCGAAAATATCATAAATGCGATGGGTAGAGCGATGTGAGTGTTTTATGGAAGTATCTCAGAATTGTACCTTACTATGGATGTATGCTTCCTTACCAGATCAGTAACGGTCGTCTGGTTGCCGACGGCAAACTTGTTAACAACACCGGCAGCATATGGCAATCTCATCTTGCGAGCTGCATGCTCAGCTCCCCATCCATCTCCGTGAGAGCCGCTACCTTTACGGAGTGTCCTTGACTATGTTCATTGGCTCGTCAATACGAAGGGGTTCCAAGAAAACGGATTGACGGTTATGGCTAGCAGAGGGCTTTAACTACATGAGGACTTCAATCCAGGCGTGATAACTTCTCACTTTTCCATGTTGTTTGATTAGACTCCTTTCACTGAGGAGAGTCCAATCAGACAACATCGAAAAACGGAAGCTTACCGATCCCAGATAGCGAAGGATGGCATATCTCGGAGATAGCATGGTCCCCTCTTTGAGCTCCAAGACAGCGACTTAACCAGGAGAGGCGTCACTCTTTGTAGGAGGCAACCCCGCGAGAGGAATTCGATGATCGTCCAATGAGAGGGATGAAAGATACAGGGACATGACAACACAATCATCATGAATGCAGACAGAAACGTGATTCAGAAAGATATCATGTTATCCGCATACTCTGCTGCAATTGACTCTTCCGAGACTGTCGTTTATGTCGGATTCGGGCTGCTCTCAACTTGGTCAGTTCTCGTGCATGTCGCCACGGCACGCCCCTCCCCTTCGCTTTTTTCGTCTTCTCAGCATCAAACGTTTTGGGTACTCTATCCAAAATGTTCACTTCCACAACACCAGACTTCATCAAGTGATCCACATTAGAGTTCGCAACATCAGCAACCCAGCCAGCCTCAGCTTTCCTCACCCTCTCGAGGGGACATGGTACACGTGACTGTAGAGCCTCCACTGAGGGGTAGAGAGTGTGGTCGAAATCAGATATGAGGACCGCGGTGAAGTCCGGCACTCCGGAATAGAGCGAAACCTTGCTTTTTTCCGGTTGCAGCTGAGCGTCTGTGTTCAACAGCGATACCACTCGTGCTAGGACTTCCCGTGCCTTGCCTTCGGTCACCAATTCTCTGGCGATCGCTTCAAGACACTTCCAGGAATTGGATGGAACCGACAAGATCTCCGTTGCGACAGCTGCATACGCGTGTGATCTCAGCTCTTCTTCCGTCGGAAGACTGCTGTTCTCGAAATTCTGTTTGGTCGTTTCCATGATCTTTTGCATCATTGGCCAATCACTCTTATCATACAATGTAATGACCTCGCCCTCGTCACCGGCCCTTCCCGTCCGCCCGGCTCTGTGCACATACGCTGTAGGGTCTTCGGGTGGTCGGAAGAGGATGACGTACTGGAGCCCTGGTAGATCTATTCCGCGACTGAGTAAGTCTGTCGTGACCAGAAAGCGAATCCTTCTACCACGGAAAGAGTTGAGCAACCAGTCACGTTGACTTTGGGGCATTTCTGAATGTAGAGG
>NW_003207327.1:0-1294 GCF_000006405.1 Perkinsus marinus ATCC 50983 | reverse complement strand
ACCCCACAACTACTTGGGAACTGCTACAAATTCAAAGCCCCTAGCAGTATTTGAGAACCTCATCGAGATTTGCAGAGCAGATGGTATCACCACCGACTGTGTTCAGAACATCACCCAATATTGCCACATCGCATTGTAGAGCAAGGTCAGCTGAGTTGCATACCAAATATTTCAAAGCGGCCGACAACACTCGGGCACGAGTTTTATCTTTAC
Organism: Perkinsus marinus ATCC 50983; assembly: GCF_000006405.1. Taxonomy (NCBI): domain Eukaryota; phylum Perkinsozoa; order Perkinsida; family Perkinsidae; genus Perkinsus; species Perkinsus marinus. The sequence continues at coordinate 1,081 of NW_003207327.1, read as the reverse complement.
CGAGAACGTCAGTGCACTTCTCAAGGGCCTCCAATATAGCAGGAACCACTTCTTGTTTAGATAACATAGTTACAGAAAATTCGTCTGTCAAATCAGCGTTTAAGAGTATCTGGCAGACCCCAATAACAACAGCCACACATGGATCGTTAACCAAGGAGCTCAGCATCCCCTCCCTATGGAGTAGAACTGCTCTTGAGGCGACTTCACCGCAACCACTGGCCAGGGCACCGGCGCCTTCTGCCCTCAGTCGCGGCGACGACTCATCGAGCATCTCAACGACCGGTGAAAGCTCCTTCTCACTGATGTCATCCATGTCGGGGGCCTCTGGGATAGTTCCCGCAGATTCTTCTTCGTCTTCAAGTTCCTTCTCGGAGGAGAAATGCTTAGTGGCTTGTCGATACACTTCGTTAAAAATCCGTCTACTGCCTCCATGGCAACGAAAGCACACTCTGACATGGTCACGACCGACACGGAAAAAGTGGACCTTCACAGTGGCTTTGTCACCGTTCTTATCGTACACTTCAGAGCAGAGGCAAAAATGATCCTTGTGGAATTCGAAGTCGCATAGATCCAATTTCTTTTCGAAGAACTCGATCAAATCGTTAGCAACTTCACAGGAGTCACTCGAGGTGATATTGATTGTCGTAGCGGGGTAAACATACATAGGATCCTCAGGGGCCTCAGGGGCCTCTCTCTCATGCTTACTTAGCTGATGAACCCCTGTAGTAGTCAGGGGGAACTGCTTATCGGTAGTAGACGGTATCAACCCAATAGACGTAAGTATATCCATGTCGAGAGCCACACCTCTGGTGACCTCACCATCGTCACCGTACATATCAGAGCACCCAACTTCAGCTCTAACGTCGTTATTGAACTTGTCAGTCATTAATGATTTTGTTATTATCGTACAATATAGCACTCTCGCACAACGCGTCGAGCGATACAAAAGCGCACGCCATTCTAATCGATTGTGTCCTCAGATGTGATTTACATTCTTGCTATTTTGGAGTACTTTCTCGAGTACGTCGTTGTGAAACAAGGCCGCAAGGACCCATTAGTGGAGAGCTGGCTTCCTTAGAAA
>NW_003202307.1:0-958 GCF_000006405.1 Perkinsus marinus ATCC 50983 | reverse complement strand
GGCGATTCGGCGCCAGCGGTCTTGTATGCAATACCTCCGTCCCAATCACATGTGGATGTGGGAACCTCGATGGCCTATGCGCCTTTGACGAGGAGCGGGTTTCACAGTGGGGTGCCATGTCGAGAGATATCGAGGGCTCATATACTCTCATCGCCACCGAGTGGGGAGCTGACAGTGACAGGAACTGCACATCGGCCACAGCCAGGAGATGGTGCTTATGAGGTGAGAGGTGCCTCGGGTCCTAAAGGGATGGATCCGTCCCGGTTGAAGCTTCCCAAATGTACTGAGGCTCTAGAACTCGCGGCCCATTTTGATGTCTGTGAGAACATCTTTGTGGAGGCAAGGATCGGTATTTTTGTGGGCGAAGGTCAAGGCCGACAATTCAGACCTTATGGTGATGTACACGTCTCGTGCATCGAATCCTTCTTGAGAACTTTGCCGGATGGTGCCATACAGAATAGTGCCAAGAGAGCAGCGAGGAAGCTCGGATGGTCATGGCAACATCTCCGTCACAGTGTCATTAGGCGATATGGGCGAAGATCGGCCATAGTCGACGAGTTGGCAAAACTTCTTCGACAACTCAAGTTCTCCTCCCCAGTGGAGGTCGATGCCTTTCTGGAGAAGTGCGAGGTAATCATGCATGCTCTGGAGGCGGCCTATGGCCAAGATAGGAGTGAGACACGTCGAGTAGTGAAGCACATCATTGGCACTCTACCACCGCGCATTGCCACCGAGGTCATTAGGGAGATCAAGCAGACAGTGGGCTTGGCCTCGGCTATGTCGAGGAGGATGGCGATGGACTGTGATTGGGAGCTTCTACTACCATTTGTGCCAAGCTTCGACCCTAGGCAAGCGGAGCAGATGTCCGTCAGTGATATCATTCGGGACGTATGCCGTACCATAGAGAGTGCTGATCCGTCATCGCAATCAGCAGATAGGGTCGCTTATGCCGATGAGA
>NW_003209633.1:0-1376 GCF_000006405.1 Perkinsus marinus ATCC 50983 | reverse complement strand
ACGCTTTAGAATTGTCAACCTCTGCAGCGCAAAAACGCGTGCATATTTCAGTGCCATTTTCAGCGCAATATAAAACATTTTCAAAATATGCACATGTGTTGGTAAGAAAAATCAAAAATTTCGGGGAATTTTTTAGGGGATTTCTTGTTGGTCTCTGTACACCGGTACCCAGATTCGTATGTAAAATAGTATCATTACAGCACAGCTGAGGCAAGCGAACCTATATTCCAGGTCGCAGTTCCAGGCAATGCCAAGTCGTTCACTATTCTGCGACTATTCCGTCTACTCCGGCTAGTATTAGCCTTGCGTAAAGCAGGGAGGAGCAGGAAAAAACGTAAAGGCCAGAATGGTAGGGCTTCGGTCAACTACATGTGTTGATGATAATATGAAAATTCTGCGAAACTGGTGTTAGTTTCTGTACATTTCTAGTCGAATTTGTATGTAAACTTCTATAATTAGTGGGGAAAATCACTGAGCTCAGCCGAGGAAAGCGAACATATATTCCTCTAACAGCGGCCTTCGGCGTGGCTCTATCTCTGATGTTTTCGTAGGTGCTGATACTGCCCTACAGTTCAGTTCTAGGGTGGACAAAGTCGTGGACATCCTTCGTGACGTGCATGAGGTCAAGGGTCTGTCGGGGCCTATGCGAGAGAGGCTCAATTGGGCCACTGAGATCATTCAAACCAACAATCTGTACACCATATCAGTCAGCGCAGGGAAGGGCGGATCGTCAGCAGACGAGGATGAGGAGGATGAGCTTGGTCCGATTCGACAGGAGATTAACGAGTGGTTGACTCTGGGGAGGTATGAGAAAATAGGAAAATTCGTGTTTTGAAAAATCCTGGGAAAAATTCTGGAAAATTTATATTGGTTTTTGTACGTTTCTGGACGAATTCGCGGGCAAGCTCATATAATTAGTGAGGAAACTCCTGAGATCCACTGAGGAATGCGAACATATATTCTGGTACTGTGTCACAGTGTCACCAGGAGGCATAAGGAGTTCGGTATCATCCTGAATGCGTTCCCTCAGTGCTAGTGCCAAGACAAGTACCAAAACCTGGCGGGATAACGAGTTGGAGAAATTCCTTGCTAAAAGAAAAGCAACGGACAATGCTGCAGTCGAAGACGATACGACTAAGGTGAAAGAGTGTTGACCATGGCAGAAAGAACACACTTGGAACGCCCTTGTTGAGATAGATTCACGAACTATAGTATTTTGGAGTTTCACCACCCTAGTGATATGAAAAACAGTAGTGAAAAATAGATTTCACGACTACCACAGGCCGCGAATATCGCGCTTTTCACCGAGTTTTACGACGCCACTTCACGTAAAACGGGTGAAACTCCATTGGACCACCATTGAGCATGGATGATGC
>NW_003215257.1:0-1019 GCF_000006405.1 Perkinsus marinus ATCC 50983 | reverse complement strand
GGTATCTGATGAGCGAGCAGTTTAGCACTTACCGAGCGTTAGGTTCATCCCTCATCGCCAGTTCTGCTTACAAAAATGGCCCACTTAGAGTCGTCTCATTGACCCCAATAGTTCAATTAAGTAACTACTGGATCTTGCCCATTTAAAGTTTGAGAATAGGTCGAGGAAGTTACTTCCCCGGAACCTCTAATCATTCGCTTTACGTGACAAAACTGATAAAGACTCTAGCTATCCTGAGGGAAACTTCGGAGGGAACCAGCTACTAGATGGTTCGATTAGTCTTTCGCCCCTATACCCAAGTCTGACGAACGATTTGCACGTCAGTATCGCTACGAGCCTCCACCAGAGTTTCCCCTGGCTTCACCCTGCTCAGGCATAGTTCACCATCTTTCGGGTCCTAACGGATATGCTCATACTCAAACCTTTCACCGAAGATCAAGGTCGGTTGTTGGTGACCCCAACATGGCCATACGGCCTCACTTTCATTACGCGTATAAGTTTGCCACTCACACACTCGCACATACGTTAGACTCCTTGGTCCGTGTTTCAAGACGGGCCGGAGGCAACCGTTGGAAGCCAGCATCGCGATTACTAAGTGCGAACAATCTCAAAGCCACATCCTGGCCACTCGACGAATCGAAAAGCGCAGGGTAATGACAGTTAGAAAGCTCGTTGACCAGCAAACGCACTTCCTCACTGACCGAGTAGTGAGTATCGCAAGGAAGCAACCAATTCACAGATAGCGAACCAATTAGCATCCAAGGATTATTTCCACTCAGCCAGTGATGCTGACGACTGAAAGTAGGAAACACCACTAACATCTGCCAAACAACTGCTCAACACGACCAGGTCTGTGAATGAGTAGCAGAAGACAGGAGCGAGCAGCAATCCTACAATCAGCATATGCAACGGCGGCATCCGCTTCCTTCTCAACGATTTCAGGCACTATTTAACCCTCTTCTCAAAGTTCTTTTCACCTTTCCCTCACGGTACTTTTGTGCTATCGGTCTCGAGTATAT
>NW_003202058.1:0-1410 GCF_000006405.1 Perkinsus marinus ATCC 50983 | reverse complement strand
TGTGTATATCTGTCTAAGATACTTAGCTCCGAGCTGTGTGCTAAATCATATCCATGAAAACATGTATATACTTCATCAAGAAACTCGTCAGTGACTTCAGTTGTCATCAAGATCCACGCTACAATACCTGGGGAGAAGGAATACATTCTTCCCTGGTCTGGAGGCTGGGTCGACCGGAAATTTTCTCGCGCGGCCTGTCCAGTGTGCTCTCTACGGCAGCGAGTCGAAGCTGCTGGGAATGAATGGAACCACTTCATTCTGTTCCCCTTGAAGACGATTCGGGAATGAATCTCGCGAGAAAAACCATAGATGGATCGTTTTGTTGCACGCGATGTAATGGACATCGTTTGATAGTCAATGCGGACTCTAACCTGGGGTTATAATAGAAGTTCGACACTGTTCTTCTGACTCGCAATATCTCCATATTGGCCCAGAATTCCCGAGCCAATATGGAGATATTGCGATTCCATGTCATGGGTTCGATGACCGTTGATTTTATTGATGCTTACAAACCATTGAGGCCTCTCTACGAAACACCGTTGAGTCGATATATACCCTCTTTGAGTGAGGTTCGTGTACGTTGCTAACCGCGCTCGCCAAAGCGATCGATAACAATTGGAATTCAGTGATCCACACTGAAAGAGCCGTTAAGGATTAGTAAGACGTCAAGAGGCGTCACACTATTGCGCTGCGTATCCTTTTGTTCGTACGTACTAGTCTTCGACCACCCGACTGTGGTATTGTGTTGCGGAATAGTACCCGCATATCGACTCCAACACTCCTAACAAGGAATTTTCTACCGGGATGAGTAACCAAGGTGACGACGATCACGACAACGTGCAGGCCCTGGCCGAGTTGGTGAACCCAACACTGAATCAGCTGACCGAAGCAATCGGTCAACTCATCCAGCAGCAGCAGGAAGCAACCTCTCTTCTGAGAGACGTATTGCTGAAGCAGCCCGAGAAGGAGAACGTCGAGGCGGGCGAGGCCACTAAAAAAGAAGAGGTCGGCAAAACTTCCACCGATCCCTCCAAATCACCTCGTGGGTTCTCTCTTCCTGAAGCCACACCCCGGGCGGAGACAATGGAGCACGCTCCTGCAGATTATCCACATCGGAGGCTGGCCTATGCTCCGGCAGCGAAAAGACCGGGATTGTGTACGGGCTGTGGACACATCCCCTGCTCAAGTCCAGTGTCTGATCACCAGCTGACTGACGCGCTTAAAGCCGTGAAGTTGTTGAAGGCACCTGAAGGAGGGCCTTTTCAGGGCATAGCAGATGATAGAACTGGTATGTCATTCCAGAGGGAGGTGATGAAGAACTGCGGAGGAATGTCCTCGGTTTGTCTCTATCATTATCTACTTCGATATACGACTCATTCGGCACAACAGTCGGTGGATGTCAGCGAGGAG
>NW_003207439.1:0-1034 GCF_000006405.1 Perkinsus marinus ATCC 50983 | reverse complement strand
GAAGCAGGAGTAGGATGGCCCATTCTGTGAACGGGACAGGAAAATCATTGATTCATATACTTAATCTGTGCGCCACTTTAGTTTAGTGGTAGAGCGTCTGCTTCGTAAGCAGAAGGTCGTCAGTTCAATCCTGGCAAGTGGCCTACAGCAGCATTAGGCTCTAGTCGGGTATGAGGAGCAGGAGCAGGTTTGCTCACTCCGCAAAGGATACAGGAAGATTATTGATTTATGCAGTTATTTGGTGTGTCACTTTAGCTTAGTGGCAGAGCGTCTGCTTTGTAAGCAGAAGATCGTCAGTTCGATCCTGGCAAGTGGCTTATAACACCATAAATATCTGGTCTGGTACGAGAAGCAGGAGCAGGTTTGCTCACTCCGCAAAGGATACAGGAAGATTATTGATTTATGCAGTTAGTGTGTGTGCCACTTTAGCTTAGTGGCAGAGCGTCTGCTTTGTAAGCAGAAGGTCGTCAGTTCGATCCTGGCAAGTGGCTTATAACACCATAAATATCTGATCTGGTACGAGAAGCAGGAGCAGGTTTGCTCACTCCGCAAAGGATACAGAAAGATTAATAATTTATGTACTCATTCTATGTGCCACTTTAGCTTAGTGGCAGAGCGTCTGCTTTGTAAGCAGAAGGTCGTCAGTTCGATCCTGGCAAGTGGCTTATAACACCATAAATATCTGGTCTGGTACGAGAAGCAGGAGCAGGTTTGCTCACTCCGCAAAGGATACAGAAAGATTATCGATTTATGTACTTATTCTGCGCGCCACTTTAGCTTAGTGGCAGAGCGTCTGCTTTGTAAGCAGAAGGTCGTCAGTTCAATCCTGGCAAGTGGCTTACAGCAGCATTAGGCTCTAGTCGGGTATGAGGAGCAGGAGCAGGTTTGCTCACTCCGCAAAGGATACAGGAAGATTATTGATTTATGCAGCTATCTTGTGCGCCACTTTAGCTTAGTGGCAGAGCGTCTGCTTTGTAAGCAGAAGGTCGTCAGTTCGATCCTGGCAAGTGGCTTATAACACCATAAATATCTGG
>NW_003210795.1:0-1069 GCF_000006405.1 Perkinsus marinus ATCC 50983 | reverse complement strand
CCCGGAACCTCTAATCATCGCTTTACCTGACAAAACTGATAAAGACTCTAGCTATCTGAGGGAAACTTCGGAGGGAACCAGCTACTAGATGGTTCGATTAGTCTTTCGCCCCTATACCCAAGTCTGACGAACGATTTGCACGTCAGTATCGCTACGAGCCTCCACCAGAGTTTCCCCTGGCTTCACCCTGCTCAGGCATAGTTCACCATCTTTCGGGTCCTAACGGATATGCTCATACTCAAACCTTTCACCGAAGATCAAGGTCGGTTGTTGGTGACCCCAACATGGCCATACGGCCTCACTTTCATTACGCGTATAAGTTTGCCACTCACACACTCGCACATACGTTAGACTCCTTGGTCCGTGTTTCAAGACGGGCCGGAGGCAACCGTTGGAAGCCAGCATCGCGATTACTAAGTGCGAACAATCTCAAAGCCACATCCTGGCCACTCGACGAATCGAAAAGCGCAGGGTAATGACAGTTAGAAAGCTCGTTGACCAGCAAACGCACTTCCTCACTGACCGAGTAGTGAGTATCGCAAGGAAGCAACCAATTCACAGATAGCGAACCAATTAGCATCCAAGGATTATTTCCACTCAGCCAGTGATGCTGACGACTGAGAGTAGGAAACACCACTAACATCTGCCAAACAACTGCTCAACACGACCAGGTCTGTGAATGAGTAGCAGAAGACAGGAGCGAGCAGCAATCCTACAATCAGCATATGCAACGGCGGCATCCGCTTCCTTCTCAACGATTTCAGGCACTATTTAACCCTCTTCTCAAAGTTCTTTTCACCTTTCCCTCACGGTACTTTTGTGCTATCGGTCTCGAGTATATATTTTGCTTTGGATGAAATTTACCACCCGTTTACGCTCCAATCCCAAGGAACGCGACTCGTTAGAACGCAGACCGTACGTGACAAACGGCGAACGACTCACGGGATTCTCACCCTCTATGACGCTCTTTTCCAAGAGACTTTCGTCCGCGATGCCACTGGTACTGCCTTCAAGCCACATTTCAGAACCACAAGTGATTCCGATTTGGCACTGAGCTGATCCCTGTTCA
>NW_003201597.1:0-1094 GCF_000006405.1 Perkinsus marinus ATCC 50983 | reverse complement strand
GAGGCTGCAACTGTCACGACTACGATCGGTGCTCCTGTTGAGCTTACTACTATCACGTCCCCTTTCCCGGTCAGCACAGCTGCTGTGACCGATGAGGTTGCTGTCACTACTGCAGCTCCTGTGACTGGCGAGTGATCATCAGCACGGCAGCTGGGGAAGCTCCCGGTAGAGACAAGGATGATTCTGATGCTACCACCCCGGTCGCTACTGAGACTGCGGCTGGCACTACTACGATCGATGCTCCTGTCGAGCCTACAACTGCTATCACGACCCCTCAACCGGTCAGCACAGCTGCTGTGACCGATGAGATTGTTGCTACTACTGCAGCCCCTGTGACTGGCGAGGTCACCATCACGACGGCAGCTGGGGAAGCTCCCGGTAGAGACAAGGATGATTCTGATGCCACCAACCCGGTTGCTACTGAGACTGCGGCTGTCACTACTACGATCGATGCTCCTGTTGAGCCTACTACTCCCACGTCCCCTCTACCGGTCAGCACAGCTGCTGTGACCGATGAGGTTGTTGCTACTACTGTGGAGACGACCGCTTCCGAGACTACTCTCAGTCCGATTGTGTAGCCGATTTAGGGTAATGAAGCTTTGTAATGCCCGGTGAGCGCATTTAATACAATCCGGGCCACTGCATGATGTCTTGATAATGAGTGTATAAGTGTTCATCTGTCCAAGTTGTGTTGGAAACGTTGCGTCGTAACATCATGAAAGCATCGACGCTATACCCCAATACGAAACCTATTGACAGTGCATCAGAGATATCTGAGTGGTTCCGAGATTGATGAGCGAGGGCGGGCAAGCCGCACCACAATGATCCTCTTACCAACTAGCATGAGCCCATGTTGGTTCTCCAGTGTCTGAACTCCGATTGCTGATATGCTGACAATTCTGTTGATAGTGAGTTGAAATACAGAGGTTGGGTATCCTAGAACCTCTGATGTATCCTTGACAGCTCAATGTGTTCTTATCAAGCTTCACATGTGTGACATCGACCAAAATCAGGGTAGGTGCAATCGGAGGGCAAGCTTGTTACTCGCGTAGCTGGATTATAGGGATAAATCCAACTGTGGTGCTGTGTAGATG
>NW_003204596.1:0-951 GCF_000006405.1 Perkinsus marinus ATCC 50983 | reverse complement strand
ACGACTACTACGTCGACGACTACGACTAGCACGACTACGACTAGTACGACTACTACGTCGACGACTACGACTAGCACGACTACTACGTCGACGACTACGACTAGCACGACTACGACTAGTACGACTACTACATCAACGACTACGTCTACGACTAGTACGACTACGACTAGCACGACTACTACGTCGACGACTACGACTAGTACGACTACTACATCAACGACTACGTCTACGACTAGTACGACTACGACTAGCACGACTACGACTAGCACGACTACTACGTCGACGACTACGACTAGCACGACTACGACTAGTACGACTACTACGTCGACGACTACGACTAGCACGACTACTACGTCGACGACTACGACTAGCACGACTACGACTAGTACGACTACTACATCAACGACTACGTCTACGACTAGTACGACTACGACTAGCACGACTACTACGTCGACGACTACGACTAGCACGACTACTACGTCGACGACTACGACTAGTACGACTACTACATCAACGACTACGTCTACGACTAGTACGACTACGACTAGCACGACTACGACTAGCACGACTACTACGTCGACGACTACGACTAGTACGACTACGACTAGTACGACTACTACGTCAACGACCACGACTAGCACGACTACGACTAGTACGACTACTACGTCGACGACTACGACTAGCACGACTACGACTACTACGTCAACGACCACGACTAGCACGACTACGACTAGTACGACTACTACGTCGACGACTACGACTAGCACGACTGCGACTAGTACGACTACTACATCAACGACTACGTCTACGACTAGTACGACTACGACTAGCACGACTACTACGTCGACGACTACGACTAGTACGACTACTACATCAACGACTACGTCTACGATTAGTACGACTACGACTAGCACGACTACGACTAGCACGACTACTACGTCGACGACTACG
>NW_003204007.1:0-1021 GCF_000006405.1 Perkinsus marinus ATCC 50983 | reverse complement strand
GCTGATCCACGGTTCGATTAAGGTTCGAGATGAGTGTGCCCAGTTCAATAGCAACAGTAAGCCAGAAGCGTAGACGCCCAGCTAGAAGACATGCTCTGCCTTTCTCTCTCATAATTGGTCACGAAAGACAATTTTCAAGTGGTTCTATGGTGTAACGGTTAGCACTCCAGACTCTGAATCTGGCGATCTGGGTTCAAATCCCGGTAGAACCTATCGTCGAAAAATCTATTAACTCAAGTTTGATTCTTCATTGCACGAATTCATTCACACTACCAACAACTCTGAGGAATCGTCAAGCTTGTCACCACTCCGAGAGACGCATTTTTCTATCTCCGCTCCTCTGATTACTTTCGGAATCCGGCGAATCCTGCTCTAAAATTGGAACTTCCATCATTGTCAAACTCTACTCCTATACAATTCTCATGTTGAAACGTAGGTGGGATTAGCAGAAACACCATCCATCATGCTATAGCCGCCACACTGCCTCCTTGTGCAGTGTCCACAAGCGCCCGTAAGGAGCTCTCATTCAAGCCTTCGAGCATCTCACGACATCGCCGACTGTTCAGCGCAATCACATCCCAACCGCGTTCCTGCCAGCTAGAGATGAACTCGGATAATAGATCACCTCTTACCCTCATGTGCCGCACTTGGATCGCCGCAGAGCCTATCGGTTCATCGGTATTCCGTGCGAACTCGGACAATATCTGGAGACTGAACGTCGAGGTTCCAAATTATTCGTTTCCGAACATTAGAAGGCGAAGCATAGCGCCAGCAACGATGGATCAGAGGGGAGGGGAGTGGGGGTGGTGCTCCCTCACCCTTGTCCCACCGACGAACAAGCTGGCCAGGATCACCAACATGACAGAAAATATCCACAAACGCACTATATTACTACATGTACATACATGATTATGTAGGCCTTTTGCCCGAACTGCTACTGTAAATTTTTTCCTAGCTATGATAATTTCCTCCCCCTCCAGGGAGACTCTAGCTAATGCCCTATCCCTTACTACCGCTATAC
>NW_003206156.1:0-1084 GCF_000006405.1 Perkinsus marinus ATCC 50983 | reverse complement strand
CATAGAGTCTCCCAGCCGGCATGATGACCATCCAAGTGCAGGCGATATATGTGAGTCAAGAAGTAACACTCATCCTCTATAGCACTATCCTCACTATGCACACTCATCGCGAAATAATTATGAATAGCTAATGCATTATCACCAATCAAAGCTACTTCGTGGTACGTCGAGGCACCGTGGTACAGTATATTGGAGAATCCTCACTCTCTTCGTCGGTTGCGTCAAGAAAAGGGCACCACACATGTCTTCAATCGCGGAATTTGGTGAAGAGCAAGCACTGTGCATTGGTGAGGATAGTATGAACGGGGGAATATCGTAGGAAACTCATCGATGCGTCAGGATTATAAAAGTAGAAATAACCTCTACTGTTCTTGGTGGAAGCATAATCCCCCAAACTGATACTACCATTCAAGGAGCTCCCCATAATGCGTCCAGCGACGGGGAGTCAGTCGCTGGTAGCGTACAAAGCCACTGGTAGCAGCATGAAAAACTCATAGATAATCATCCGCAGGTCATCTGGGATGTTCACGGCCCTCACCCCAAATTGTAACAACAATAAACGACGATGATGATCACTCATGAGCCAGGGTCTGGAATTATGTGACATTTTAAAAAGTTGAACTACACTATGAACATACGGTCGAATACAAAGTAGATTGCGCGTGTTAGAGTTTATCTACCGGCTACGGGCGGATTCCATGTGTTTATGCTGCGCTAAAAATGGGGGGCTAACTTTGATAGATTTCTATGGTGTGCGCCGATGCACTTACGCACAAATATGATGACGCTCAAATGCGGGAATCCCGCATCTGTGTCCAATCTGAGTCCGACCCCACCTCGCGCACGTATCATGTAGCCTTCCTCGAGCCAGCTCAACACTCGAAACCTCCACAGCCAGAGAGGGAGTAGTGATTCAAAGTTAGATAGTCTCAGGAGAGAGTGGTACAAAAACCAAAGATATTCACCACATAAAGGCGGGCGAGTTTGTCTTCACCGTTATTAGGCTTTCACCATTTTTAGTGGGTCAAATACTCACGAATTCGGACTCACTCGCCCTTCACCATTTTCAGGATTCACTGTTATC
>NW_003204601.1:0-1260 GCF_000006405.1 Perkinsus marinus ATCC 50983 | reverse complement strand
AGTGGTCCACTGACAGCTTCGAGTTCCATTCGTAAGACGGTTTCTCTGGGTGAAACTGAGCGTCGTTAACGACCACATGAATGACATCACAAGATTGTTAACTTTAAAATCACCTGAACAGCCCATACCCCATCGAATTCGTTTCGACCCTCCACAACAGCGATGAACTCCCTGTCAACCTCAGTACTCGTGGACGTAGCCAAGACTTTGAAGTTCTTCTCGGCTTCGGGGAAACTAGCAGTGCATAGATGGAAAAAGGGCCGCGTTAGAACTATGATCCTCTACCACCCACCTTGAGAGTTGATCGACCCAAACACCCCAATCGTGATGATTGTACGTCATGTCCCCAGCGGAAGTAGCCTGTACGGCCTGATAGAAACACCCATCACACAACGCCTGATACAACAGTACTAACCTGGGCAGCACCTCTATCCTTCACTAACGCCGACTCCACACCGCTTCTCCAATTCAGTCGCAATGATACCTTTAACGAGCGATACAACATTACAGCTGAATCTTAGTGCTCACATCATCAGCACCAGGTGTGTGCTCCAAAATCGAGTCGTTGCCAGCGGCTGAGATGAGGGAGACATTCTCATACCCACTGTTGCAGTCATGGCCTCACCTATTTGCATCAGACGTTCGAATCCAAGGCAACTCCCCCAGATGGGCAATCCTTTGAGCTCATCTGTTGCTCTGGCCTCAACGATCCATTTTGTCGGATTGTTCCACTCCGCTCCTTGATCTCCTCCGCCAGTAAATAACACACCTGGAGGTCAAGAGTAGTAATCCAGCTGAGGATCCAACAACCGAGGCTCACCGGAAACCATCTTGAGCAACCTCATGATATGCTCGCGCGTCTCGTAATGAGGGATAGGCACAACCTGATCGCACACCGCCGCAGAGGCCAACAGTACGAATCACAGACGCAACTGCAATGCATACTCCCCCACCTGAGCTCCTGCGGCCTCCAGCCACTTGACGTAGCTCGCAGCGATGTAACCACCGCCACCAGAGATGCAACGATCCCCACAAGGTAAAGTCAGAACACCAACGAGAGGACGTCTGATAGAAGTTGAAAATAGTAAGGATATAGGTTCCTCAAAAATGCGAAGTAACAAATAAGGTGCCGAGATGGCTCACCTAACTTCGGACCAGCATCTGACTGGTTCGACTTGGGGACTCAGATGGCATCCTCGATCATGCTCAGAGCATACACACCTGAATCGGTTGAGCATGAACATGTCCAGGTAAGATCCA
>NW_003216356.1:0-1091 GCF_000006405.1 Perkinsus marinus ATCC 50983 | reverse complement strand
CAGTGGATTCTCAATGTTCTTGGCTTGCGGTATTTGGGATATCACAGCCGAAGTCTTTGGAGCTCAGCATTCCGTTGGTCTACTCGTATCGGCATTCGTAGCGTCTATGAGTGACTGCCTTTCTAATTTAGTATTCTGGCCCTACGCCGGGTCCTTCAGTTCCCACCCAGGTTACGTTGCTGCCCTCGCCACTGGTGAGAGCCTCTCCAGTGCTGCTAGTGCTGCTGTTGTCGCCATACAGAGCGCCTGTGGCTTTGGTCCAACCGTGTATTTCGCCATTATTGGTAGTATTGTTATGTGCTGTATCGCCTCCTTCTTCCTCCTCCATTTCGGCTACAGTGGCAAGGCCTTGCACGATTTCGTTCGTGAGGGTCCGACTTCTGATAGCCCTACAGCCTCAGTAGCATCCCATAAGGAGCACGGCCTATTCTCACGAAAGAGCAAGCGGTTCCTCGCATCCTACATCCTCATCGCGTGGCTCTCCTTCGTTCAGAATGCTTTGACTCCCACGTTTCTCCCCTTTGCTGGTAGGGCCTACCCTGCTGGTTATCGCCTGGCTCAAAACGTCCTCTTCGCGTTCGCCCCTGTAGCCTCTATGGGAGCTGCTTGGCTCCTAGGTGCGCATTATCGTAAGAATTGCCTCGTTACAAGTGCTGAAGTAGGAGCAGTATTAATGTGGAATATAGAAGTGTAGGGTCTGGTTCAAGGTTGGAATATATGTCTGTTTTCTTCAACTGAGCGTCGGAGTTTCCTCACTAATTAAAGGATTTTATATACGAACTAGGGTAGAAATATATGGAAACCAAGCGGAATTTCCCAAAATTTCCTCAGAATTTTCGTATCGTCACCACATATGGGGTTGACCATGTGCATATTTTCCTCACACACTGAGGACCCCATTGATGATGTTGTTTACCAATATGGTAGTGCAGTAATGGTAGGTTCATAACCCTATACTTATCCTACGCTCCTCCAGAGGATCTGCCTCTAGCTGGGAAGTCTTCTGGTACGGCATTTTTCACCGTCATCACTGTTCTCGGTGGAGGCACCATTGCCTTCACAAAAGCCGCCATAATGCTCCGCCTCAAGCC
>NW_003201558.1:0-938 GCF_000006405.1 Perkinsus marinus ATCC 50983 | reverse complement strand
AGCATCCACAGGTCAAATACATGCAAAGGTCATCATGAATCATCCTTTGTTAGCTCTGGCGCCATTTCTCATGTGCTTCAAAGGTTACGAATCCGCAGATTTTGAAGTTGAACTCGTGGTAGCTGCTCACTCACCCTTTGCACTTCAGCCGTCCCCTTTTCTCTCAGACGCTACCTCTATGCCCAGTCAAGGGTACTGCTTCTGTTGAGTGTCTCGAGCAAGCACTGAAGAAGGTGGATTGTTGGCTGAAGTCGACCAAGATGGGACAACGGTCTTCTCAGGTCATGGATTACAATCGTCATCACCATAATTCCGCTATACCAGTGGTCGTCCTTTCTGCTTGTAGCAATATCTGTGGTGTGCGTCTCGATGTAAGGCGAGATACATTCTTCTGAGGTGATTTCTTAACAGATACCGACAGTATCAACTCTGATCCATGAATATAACGGTGTTGTCGCATGGGACTTGGCAGCCATTGCAGCTCATGACAAGGTCGGCCCTTATCTGTCGGACTCTGTCCCTAACGAGCTTCCATGATTATGCTGTTACAGGTCGATATGAACCCTTCTACGCACCCTAACGGTTATATCGATTTCGCATTCGTATCTCCTCATAAGCTGATCGGTGGTCCCGGTAGCAGCGGTCTCTTGTTGTGTAAGAAGAAACGACAGACTAACGCCGTGCCGGCTGTCTGCGGCGGAGGCGTCGTTCTATACGTGAGTCAGAGAGGTCATCGGTATCTTGATGACTTCGAAGAGCGCGAGGAAGCTGGTGAGCTATATTCTACCTAGCTCACTCTTCACTCGATATTTCTTGAGGTACCCCCGACATCCTCGGATGCATCAGAGCAGGTATCGTCTACCATCTTCATAGGACGATCGGTATCGAGAAGATTGCTGCTGCTGAGCATAAAATGGCCGATCATTTATATAAAAGGC
>NW_003200506.1:0-1313 GCF_000006405.1 Perkinsus marinus ATCC 50983 | reverse complement strand
CTAAGCGTCGGCGACACATGATGTCAATAAATGGGTAGAACGATCGACATCATGTGGACAGCTATCTAACGTCCGATCGGGACATTTATGTCATCAAGTGAAAAGCCTGTACTAGTAGTACAGTACTACAGGTGTTCTGGTAGTATACAATCCATATGTCACTGGCGATTGACATCGCCGTACTCAGGGTTGGTAGTGGGTGGGTTAAAATTTCAGAATTCCCTTGTAGACCGATACCCACGGCGTGGGTCCCACGGTCATGTTCGCAAGTAGCTCAGCTAAGAGCCGTACTACTATTGCGAACTACAACTTTACTCTAGTGATCGCTAAGATGCTTCAGCGTTACACAATTGTGTCCCAATCTTTAGAGTGCGTTGCGTTTGTATGGGCGTGCGCGTGGTGATACCCCCTTCCTGGGATTTCACAGGCACTACATTCGTTAACTCATTCCGTTAGTCATTATCGTTCGAACTGTATGTTGTGAGGCTCCTTCGCGTTTAGCTGTCTCGTTTCTTTTCCTTGTTTGCAGTTTCATTCTAGCCCTATTACTCTCTTCAGTGCCGTCAAAGGGTGTCTAACGCCCGGTGTCAGGGGTGTCAGGTGAAGCCGGGCCCGAGAAGCAGTTTCTGCCTGGCGACTTTAGGGGGCACGTCTTTGAACGGAGACTCCGAGAATAGGTCTGAGTCTAGATGTTAGTGATGGGTAATCCATGGGGACTACAGAGTGGGTACCTTAGGGGTCGCGTCTTAGAGCAGAGACCCTGTAGATAGGTGTGAGCCCAGAGTTTATATGATTAGTGTCTTGTCTTGATTAGGGTCACTGAGCGACACTCAGTGGTGCTGATTGGCCTTTTGAGAGTCCTACGTTGTTTGCCGGCATCCTCAATAGGAGGATTCTTCCTGATCCATCCGAGAGTGGATCGGTTTGTGGCACAAACTTTGTGCGACGAAGCATGTCTGTTGACACAATGTTTGAGTATTTGGTGTCGCCTCACAATTAGAATGCTAGCCTCATGGCTAATAGCTGAATCTCGTTGAGGTTTGAACACATTAGAGGACTAGATCGTCCCATGAGGAGTCTTGAGATCTATGGGAAGCTCAGTTGTTCCTTTTCCCTCTCCCAATCTAATATGAACAATGCCACTCGTGACGAGGACTTCGTCACGAAGTTAAACAGCTTCTGCCTTCTGACTACCCAGAGGTTCTTCTGGACGCTGTGGTGGACAGACTCATTGCTATGGAGATCACCAATCAGAGAGGTCTCGTTGGTCTTGCGTCAGCGATCCACTATTGACATCTTTGGTCAACTACTGT
>NW_003212274.1:0-1524 GCF_000006405.1 Perkinsus marinus ATCC 50983 | reverse complement strand
ACGCACGCACAACGCGAGAGTGCCTGTTGTTGCGGTATACGCTCCGCTCGCTTCGCTCGCTCCGCAATGTCCTTTAACATGAACAGAATGTCTGTCGTTTTCTAGATCACTACAAACTACGTGAACTGGGATGTCTTACACGTATCTGTGGGCCGTGCGGATGCAGACGCTATTGAACGCTATAAGTCATTCGAGTTTATCAAGATTATTGGTAGGCATACACCTCAGTGAAACACAGGATCAGTCGTACACTCAGATATCCCCTTGAAACCGGTCCTCGTCTACGCGCGCTATCACAAACCGTAGTGGTAGCATACTATAGTTAACCTTTTTTATCCATTTTCGTCACTCCCGGAGCGGCATTTATAGTCCGACTCCCTGTCGATGCTGAGTTAGTCAAATGCTTTTGATTTCAATCGAAAAATGTCAACAAGTTCTGGTCGTTTGCAGAGCGAGTCGAGTTATATAAAGCGAAAATTGACGAGCCCAGTTTCGGCCTGTTCATGCTTGCAACCACTGTTTTTTTCTGAGCCGCTACATGTATGCGCTCGACCTCAGTTTCACAATTGCCGACTCGTTAATTTTCGATTCGGGTCATTTCGACATGCCTACAAACTATTCCTCCTGAACCAGGAAAAGCTCAAACACAGGAAAAGAACCAATCTGAAGCTCAATGAGACTAATCAGAATATAGAAACCTCTACGCAGTTTTAACCTGTGAATGTATCGCACAGTGTTGAAATATATGTCCACTCTACTCAGCTGAGCTCAAGAGTTTCTTCAGATTTTATAAGAGTTTACATACGGATCCAAATAGAAGTGCGCAGGAAACAATAATAATTTGATTCCACGCCTCAGAATTTTATGTTGTCCCCAACATATCTTGTTGACCATGTCCATATTTCCGCGCACTGGTATCGCACACAGTGCGTGCCACACTGATTAGGGTAACTTCACTCGGACATTCATGCATCCTAAACCGTGTGTCCCGTAGCCCTGTAGAGCATTCATGTCCTCAACTCAATAGTTGCTCTGGAATTATGGACGCCTCCATAGTCGATAGCAAAGATTATCGATTATATCCTCAAACATATTAAGAAAACAGCACGTGCAAATGCTGACTCAGGTCGAACCTCGTCCCGGAGCGGGATCAAACCTGAGCACATATACGATCAGTTATCGTTTCACTGCCATTGATAATTTCCATCTTATTCTAATATGTATACATACATACCGTAGTTTTGAACAACAACAACGACTACTACTCAAACTTTGACAAGGGAAGTGCGATTTCACGATCGTCACAACGGAGGGACTCGATAGTATCGAGTACGATATGATGGTGTATCAAGTCCCTACAGCATCGTATCGTACAGTCTCATTTCGTACAGTCTCGTTCCATACAATCTCACGTGGTAACCACGTACAATGTCATATTGTACAGTGTCCACGAGTACAGCGCAAATAATTACATTTGTAGGTCATGACATGACCGTCATAAATTCATATTTGGTATACTGCAGA
>NW_003207509.1:0-1889 GCF_000006405.1 Perkinsus marinus ATCC 50983 | reverse complement strand
AGTACTACGAAGTTCGTAGCAAGATGAATCTTACTCCGGAGCCGTAAAACCAAACGCTGTAGCCTCCGAAGATAATGCATTCACACTGCCTTGTATGGAAGAAATTCTCTTAGAACATCCGCTCGTACTTACTATACCTTCATGTTACTCGCTTTAGTCGAGTTCGATCCACAGATGCTGATTCAGCACCTTAGATGACATTCACTTCTCAGTAGATTCTACTGAGAGATGAATATCATCTATGAAGATCATTTGTATCCACAAGCGAATCACAATTGATGAAACTTACCGAGATTGTCCACTAAATCACGCTGGAAAAAGAAATTAGCGCGCTTTTAGCGCGCGCCCGAATTTTTCTCAATTTTTCCGTTTTTTTCGTTCAATTCAAGCCGTTTATTTCATTCATGAAAAGTATGAGTATTTTTCACGCAATAACCAACCCTGAATTATCGAAGACTGAATATCTTCTATAACCATGAACGACTCAGCTGAGAGCCTAAGCTTTGCCACCAGCGGCGTGAGTCCAGCGCTACTTCTCATCGGAGCAACTTTAATCGAGACTTAATCATCGAGTTATCCGAGTCGAGTAATATGAGGTCCCTCACGACAATAGTAAACCCACGAAGATCATGATGGTTGAGACTCGTGACTCACGAGTCGTGAGTTCGACCTCATACAATGTACGTTCGCGGCGACCCAAGGTGTCCTCGTGCGAATGCACATCTCTGTGCAGCACGTTGGGGGGAGCAACGAGGTCGTGACCTGGGTACCGGCACCGCAACGTTGGTCCGGGTGGGAGGGTGGGAGGAGCTAGTGTGCTCATGATGGATGGTCTTGAGCCGATCCATTCTGCTTCCTCAATAGCTAATAGTTGAGCACGCAAACTCAGGTGGCTTTTGCGCTCGCCTAAATCGCGCCGCTTCCGTCAGTGTATTGTCCCTCTCCTCACGTCGAAAGACTAATACAATGTACGTTCGCGGCGACCCAAGGTGTCCTCGTGCGAATGCACATCTCTGTGCAGCACGTTGGGGGGAGCAACGAGGTCGTGACCTGGGTACCGGCACCGCAACGTTGGTCCCCATCGTGTTGTAGTGCGGTGATGTGTTGTTCCCAGGGCTCGGTCCCCCCCCGGTGCTCGTAGTGATCCTAGGGCAGTGTGGGCGGTAGTGTTAACCCCTAGGCGTTGACTCAACACATCGGGTGCGTTGACAACGAAGAGAGAAAATATGATCATTGGTGTTTTTGTAATGAGATGTAATGGAATTTCGAAAGGGGATTATGCCAGCCACCGGAGAAGTCAATAAGAGCGTTGGGGGCACCAGCGTCGAAGAGGTCTTGTGTATGACCTCGGCGGAGAGAGTGTGAGGAGAAGGATTTCCAGTTTGCTACTCCAGCATCATGTAGGCAGGTCTTGAGATGGCGGTTGAAGGCAGAGAGAGAGATGGGTTGGTTGAGTTGGGCGACCAAGGAGGCTGCTCGGACTGGGCAAAGCATTCGGCCCCAAGTGGTGCACGTGCACCTCCGAGTTAGATGACAGGGCTGAGAAGAGTTTTTCCTGTGTCGAAGATGAAAGTGACAGAGATCGTCGTCGACTGTGATGTAGTAGTTAGTAGGATCAAGGAGTTCAGAAGGCGTACGAAGGCTGAAGCAGTATGCCAGAACCAGCAGGGCTTGGAATAGTAGTAAGCGTTTAGAGCACGCTATAGTCGAGACCGTATATAATAGTCGGCGGGAGAGGAAGGCCTTGTCTCTCTTGGAGTTAAGTTTCCGTCTTCGTGCACCGTGATTGATGATTGTGGTCAGGGGTTAGAGAATTGTAGAGGGAGTTGTAGGATGTTGTGTACCTTGGTGAGGGCCGGAAGAAATGATGGGTGGCAACCAAGAGCGAT
>NW_003210339.1:0-1302 GCF_000006405.1 Perkinsus marinus ATCC 50983 | reverse complement strand
GTCCTCATCTAGAGAAGGAGCAACTGCAATCTTTGAGGACGTCTACGTCAGCCGCACCGCCCCTTCGATCTGGAGTACTGCCGAGATTACTTCAGAGGTCGCCGAAGGCCCGGAGGATGTAGATATTGCGTTACTGTCAGCTGCTACTGATGACCCTCCGCCCCCTGCACCTGAGGTTCCCGAGGGCTTCTCCAATGACCTATTGGCTAGGATTCGCTCTGAGCAGCAAGATGATCCCCTATGCAAGAATATTGTCCGAGTCTTCTCTGAGAGCTGTTCTGACTTCACTGCGAGCTATATTCGAAACCTCAAGAAGTTCTTCAACATCGATGATGATGGCCTGGTTCTCCGCACCGTCGAAGCCCCTGATGGGAGACCTACTATTGTTATCCCCTCCACCTTGGCCAGTGAAGTGATTGAAGCCGTACATGTATGTGCGAGTCATCCTGGTCGTGACCGCACTCGTCAGTTGGTGTCCCGTTATTTTTGGTGCAAGGGTCTCTTCAAGTTGGCCAACCGTATCGTATGCTCATGCGATACCTGTAGGCGTACGAAGAGCACTAGGCTGCACCGGCATGCCCTTGGACGGGCTCGTATCCGATCCTCACTTCCAGGTGAGCTGCTTGGGATTGACTTGCTGGTCTACAATTCGGTCTCTACTGATTCCCTCAAGCTGAGCCCATGGAGTGCCGAAGTTGACACTGCCCTGCAGAGCGTCGGTAACCCTCGCAGTGATGGCCTTGCTGACTCCTTGCCGACACCTAAGTATATCCTGATGGTCATATGTGCGGCAACCTACAGGATATGGACTCGCACTCTCTGCACCAAGTCTTCGGCCGAAGTTGCGACGGTTCTCGGTGAGCTCTTGGATGAGATTTCGCCCAGTGTCTGTCTGGTTGACGGTGGAAAAGAATTCGCCAATTTGCTTGTACGTGGAATGTTTGTGGCCAGAGGCATTCAGCTGCTGATGTTGCCTCCATTCTCGCCCAATTTGGCCTTCTACGAACGCTGTCACAAGGAGTATCAAAATGGGTTGAGAGCCATGCTGTTGGAGACCAACTCACCGGCTTGCTACTGGTGGAAGTTTCACAGCCTGGTCACCCACGCTTACAACAACTCCCCATTACCTGGCTCCTCTTTAGCTGCTGCTGCTGTCACCCCTAATGACTTGTATCTTTCCAAGGGTTCTACAACGTTGCTACCCGGTGGAGCTGCTGATCGCCCTCTATCGCCCGCTGCCGAGCACTTCATTGAGGCGTTTGAGGCTATTCCCCCCTCCGAGCTGGCCTCTAAGGTAAACAA
>NW_003202163.1:0-1129 GCF_000006405.1 Perkinsus marinus ATCC 50983 | reverse complement strand
AGCTGAACATCCCGCTCTTCTGATAGGTGGCACTGCGGAATTTACCAATCGAGATTCCGCTATCATCCTGAGGGGAAATGCCGCCATCAACCAAGGTCCGGGGAGTCGAACGAATCGGAGTGCATATTGGAACGTTGGTTTGGCAATAGACTCACCTCATACTCATAGCGGGGAGCGTTGATGAAAGACTGACGGCCCGGCCACTCCATCGCATCCGCCACGTGCTCGTAGCCAATCCAGTTACAGATGAAATCTTGATCTCCGTCATACAGAAGAACCTCAGAGAGTCATGTTGAGCTTAGTAAGCTCAGCTCAAACGATGAACTTGTCATAAATTAATCATAGACTATGATTCATGGTGGAGTATTAGCAGCATAATGAAATGATAGTTCCGAGAAACGATGACGGTTTTCCTAGAGGCAACAAAGTGAAGACACCAATGGGACCAACTTCACTCATGCCGACGGAATTGACGGTTTCAGGAACGAACTAGTTATCCGAAAGAAGTATTTCGGAGGGCCTCAGGTTCAGGCCCTAGACTATCCATACAGTAAAGCCAACAGTGACCGTTGAACAGTCACTCACACATCACAAGACGACAAGTTAGATGATACTAGTAGTAACCTACTACACTCTTTTCATATCGCACTTTCAGTTTGAAAAATTCAAGTCAGACACTCCGCAAGCACTCAAGTCGTGACATTGCGTGGGACTCACCCTGATTCCGGCATCAAGCACGTCGGGTAGAAGTGTCTCGAATGGCATGATCCTATCAATCTCGAAGTCCCCCGCCTAACTCAATCACTGAACGTGAGGTGCCACATACATACACGTTGCTCACATAAGAGCAAGTCTCGAATCTCTTGTTTACTCCAAGCTTCCTCTGCACATCCCTCCTGTTCAGATACTTTACGAACTGAGTCAAATTTTTCGAGAGGCTGAGTTACAACTGATGCCATCGCATTCATCGATGCTAACGTAGCAAGGATCCATGTTTGGTTATACTCACGCTGAAGTCTAGTCCATCTGAGTTACCATCCGTGTGAGTAATCCTCATGTCGTATCTGAAATATGGCCGATCAACCGGTCTAGTGAACAACGGCATACACGTCGATGCCTCGTCTGTTCA
>NW_003216768.1:0-1318 GCF_000006405.1 Perkinsus marinus ATCC 50983 | reverse complement strand
CCGACTATGACATCATTATCACGGGTATCGGTAACTCCACGGAAAACGAAAATGGTAGTTATGGTTTTCTGATAATTGTTTTTGTAGTAGAATTACGGTAGTAAATTGGTTTACCCGTAGTGGTAGTATTATTAGAATTAATTATTCGTGAAATGTGTGTTGTGAATGAATTTGTTATTATGCGGTTGAGTGTATCGACGAATATTAAACTTGGGGTTTTGTTATGACTTCTCATATTTCTCCTCCTTTTGGTTTATTACCGAATTCATTATGTATACATGACTGTCCGGCGATGCTGAGTACGAGTGCTGCTCATTATCATAGTAATGAGGAGGAGGAGGAGGAGGCCGCTTATGCTGCTGCTGCTGCATCAAGGGAGGCTAAGGTGGTGGCCAATGGAGCAGCTGAGTAGCTGCTGCTCTTCCTCATCAATGTAGTTTCGTGGCGCGCGACAATTGGTGAGAGGTGACCGTTTTGAGGTGTGTGAAAATAAGCGAACGTTTATAGATTGGAAGAAATTATAAATACTGTGTAGTAGTACTACTGTGTAGTTGTGTAGTAGTAGTAGTAGTAGTAGTAGTAGTAGTAGTAGTAGTATTATTATACTCGCACGTGGTTTATCGTGGATCTTATTTCCTCGACACCATTTTATTGGATATTTACAGGAGATAGTATTGGAGGAATATATGTTCGCTTTCCTTAGCTGAGTTTATATAGGAGTTGTGGTACTAATAACTTTCATATCATCACCGACTCATGTTGTAGTTGAGCATGGAGTCGGTTCTCATGTAGTTCTCCCGAGCCACACCGGCCCGGTAGTGCGCGGCGCCGCGTAAAGTTTCTGTTTCTGAGTAGATGGTAAACTACACGAAATTGTTGAGTTGGGTTTCGTCCACTAATATGTTAATTCATATGGTGTAGCTTCTGAGTACCTGAGCTTAGGAAATGAAGTATTGTAGTTTGGTAGATTACGAGGAGACGGGAGTTTGCCCCGGATCATTTACGGAGTTGGTGACTAAGTTGAAAAGATTTGATCTTCGATATTGACGAGTCCGGAGGCGGTGACATTTCATATTGGGACGAAAGGAGTCTATTGTATAACGAAAGGAGGTGGGCTCTTAGTGGGGTGCTCGTGGGCTTGATACCGCGCGGATCGGGGTTATTGAATTTTTTTTGAGGGGTTTGCAATTTTCAGCTGCCCTAATTCTTTGTTTCCCGAATTTATTCATTTTACATTCACAACAAGTTCATTTTATGATTTTTCAATTTGTCGGTTTTTTCGTGTTTTGTCATTTGATATGTTGCATTTCTGTTTCTT
>NW_003215348.1:0-1440 GCF_000006405.1 Perkinsus marinus ATCC 50983 | reverse complement strand
ACTATCACAATTCGTTATGTTCCGTTCATTGTGCTCGCGTCAGAGTCCAATCCATTATCAGTCAGTCCCAATACGAATATCCATTTTAGTTGTCATTTCATTAACTCGGTTATTCGGCTCGTTGCGCCTGATATTCTACCTATCAGTCCACTGAGTAGACTCTACTCCCATAACACCGGTACAGCAAAAGACCCAGAACTTGAGTTAAGAGGTTACATCACTTAAGTGAATGTGATATGTCATTGCCGAGATTGAGAGAGTACTAATTCCGAATGTGAAGCCTTCGCAGCGTAGCTGAACATTATCTGAGAAAGCTTCGTTGGCAGAAATGTATTAGAATTTGCGTCGAATTGCATCAAATCGAGTGGAAATAATTTTTTCAAAAGTGCGCTATTTTTCCGTTATTTTTCCTATTTTTCAGCGGAAAATTGCCAGAAAGAAATATAATCTATTTTTCCACGTTTATGCCAATACTGATGTGTCGTTTGAACTGAAAATTCTCCTCCACTCAACTGTCAGAAAAGATGAAATTTTCATACATCCCTCTTTCATTGAGTTCACTCGGCTTGGAGCTCGCTGAGATACATAGCATCCGGAGCTGTATTCGCTCGATCTATATGTTCAATGAATCATCCTGGTCTATTTGGATCATTCAACATACAGACCAACCTGAGCCCCTGAGATTACTGATTCTCATGATTTCTACGCTCCCTGACTTGAATTAGCACCTCGATTTGTCGCTCGTCGGATGCAAATTTCGTATTGCGAAGTCGGCTCGTAGGAGCCATCGTCCTATCTTATATGAAGTTCATTAGCTTCCTTCGACTCTTCGTAGAGACTCTACGGTAGAGTTATGTTTGTGTAGTGTAGTTGTCTTTCTGTTCAAGTTTTACCTCATTCGAATGACCATCAGGAACCACATCAATATATTTGTTTCCCTTGGAGTGTGGCTCCTTATCTCAAAGGCCAATGGCATGACTCTCAACCACAGGGCGAGCGAGGTAGGAACTACCTAGTATGAGGCTCCCACATTGAGAGAGTAGTGTCGCAAGAAACTCGATATGTTCTAGGTTACAGGAAGTAATTTCACAATGCGTTTAACCCTCGACATGGAGGCTTTGCCCTTTCCGTAGCGCCTGCTCAAATTCATATCGTATACGACGTGGGGCATATCAATGTCTTATCCACCTCAGCGTCTATGTCTGTCTTTGCGTATGTTGCTCAGATACCCATGACGGATCAGAACTCGCCATATTTTTCGAAAGCTACCGTGAAGCCGGCCCTCAGCGAAGTAGGTTACACCATGTATCTTCGTTGAAGCAGGCTAGTTGACCAATGTGAGCAGCGGTGTCGAGAAATCGCTCGAACACACGGATTGGATTGCTCGCGGATCACTCTCACGGATCCGATACCTAAAATTAGCGACGATAACGATAGCAA
>NW_003210682.1:0-1640 GCF_000006405.1 Perkinsus marinus ATCC 50983 | reverse complement strand
CGTATGGCAAGGACGGATCATCTTTAAAAGTTGCTGCCGCAGTTGCAGAGTCAGGCAGTTGCTTGAAGTACCTGCCGTTGGGTGGAGGATACTTAGCATCAGACTGGGTAACCAGCAAAGCGAAGATACCAATATAGGGTAGGATCAGGACCATGACGATTCGCTTTATTGAAAGGGACGGGATATGAGGTTGATGGGAGTCGCTCCACCAACACAAAAGGGAAGATAAGACTAACAGAGAAAAAGTTCTCTCGGGATTACAAAATACTCTCTATTCACGGTATTCGGCCCGTCCTTAGTCATGTTGTATTATCTTCTTGATCAAGCCAATCGCCAATGGTGAAGAACCAACACTGACATTGGCGCTAGATGATGAGTCAGTCCTCAGAAGATGTTTACAACTGGAAGTCCAATCACATCCTGATGGTACCGTAGGGAAATGTCCCAGAAGTCTCTCTCATTACGGAGTCCTTCTGCTCTACCAAAATCGATCAACTCACGTACTTCACGTAAAACGCTACGAATGAACAAGATCCCGCACAAGCTTGTGCGGCCTAGACCTCCCACGCGCCGTTCACAAGTAGGCCAAATATAGGGTAAAAAGAAGTCAAGATTGGATCACCGTTGGAAGCGACTGCCCAGATCGTTGTAGCGGTACCTCCACGCGCGACAGGCTCCCCTTAGTCGGCGACAACTCACCTTCCACAATAACACCTCGGGGGCAAACAGATTACGTCACTTTTTATTCCGGGGCCTGTCACTACTATTTCACTCTTCTTCAACTCTGGCTCCAGTGATCCTCTAACTATTTACACTTAACCAGGGGAACTTTGATAGAGTTAGTCGACTAGGTGGTGTGGAGAGGACCGAAGACTTGCAGGGCTCCCGCCTGAAGCTTCGGTCACGGGACAGGTGCCCGACTACGTGGTGTCGTATCAACGACTCACGTCTCACACGGGTCTGTCCCGTCACCCAAATCTCTCCACTATCCACCGAACTCTTAGCTTTACCAGAAACTTCGATGACACAATCGATTCGTGTTTTTTTCTTTTGTCCCCTCCTCTCGTAGCGAGAGTCTCGCTGTAGTCCTCATGACTTATTGACTATTTTTTTTCTTCTGTTGTGTGACACAACTTGTGTCCCTCGTGCAGCGCATCAAGGCTCCTTTGGCGTAGCCCTGCCAGGCTCTACTCGATTGACTCGAACCGCCTGCACACTTCACTGTGCTATCCTCGCATCCCGAATCTACCAGAATTGTGGCCCCACTATGCTATAGCTATGTCAGCTGCAGGATTTATACCTGTTAGGACTTTAACTGCCTCGTCCGGTAGAACTCCTGCCTTTCCCGGAGGCTTGGATCTATGCGCCAAACGATTTTGGCATCCTTTAACTCCTCTCTCAACGATGCTCATCTCTTCTAGGGTGAAACTTACTCATGAACGCACCTCCATAGTCGTCTTTATCGCGCTAACATACTCCCGCAATGTTTCTGGAGAGATATTGGCTCGGTCAACGAGGACCCCGACCATACCTAGGATTTTATCCACCGTAGGCACGTTATTGCCTGCAATCCTACCGTTAAGTTTCTCAAAATGGCTCACCACCGAGCGGTAGCTCCTCTCCGTACTCTCTCGTGTGGA
>NW_003211661.1:0-822 GCF_000006405.1 Perkinsus marinus ATCC 50983 | reverse complement strand
TGATTATCCTCCGTCAGCTGCCGGTCGCGGACTCCGCGATCCGAGGTTATCATGAGAAAACTTCACATTCTTCTATGAAGCTGTTCACACGTGAAGACCTGGCACGCTCGCTGATATGAACTCAGCACAAACTCTGATTCACCGGAATCCATTCAGTTCATCACCACGTTAACAGACGTTAACGTTCTAACAGACCGTACAAGTATCTATTCACTTTGACTTTCAGTTTGTTTAACGTTTGGTCAGAATTCCCGAACCTTCCGTATCTTCACTCTGGTTCAAAGGTGTCTACGTAAGAGTAGGCATGCTACCTCTTGTACGTATGGCCGTTGTCTCCGCGTTAGACGTTCGCACGATAACCTGTTGCTCACCCAGCGGTGTATGTAAGAAGGATTATATCGCAACGCCCCCTCATGGAGCTTAGTCACATAGCGTGAGACTATTTTCCAACTCAATGAGAGCTAGTTGCCGGTTGCGGACTCCGCAATTCTACGACTGTCATGGAAAGAGTTGATATTTACTATCTCGCTGTTCACGCGTCCGGAACTGGGAGTCGTGGTGTGTTATATGCTGTAATCAGGCATTAGTCGAGTATCATGTCCCTGTAGCTGAATGTAAGTAACTGAAAATGGTTCTCCTTGCACTCTTGAAGCTATTTGTGCCCTTAAGCCATTAGCTATGCCCTTACACAGTTGCACGCATACACAAAGGCTTTTCTGTGCCTTGGATAAGCTTTAGTTGGGAGTCAACTTAGGCACTCAACAGGTGATATAATCTCGGCGGGCCGTCGGTGATGAACCGTCGGCGACGGTGATGATCACC
>NW_003215165.1:0-1005 GCF_000006405.1 Perkinsus marinus ATCC 50983 | reverse complement strand
TATGTCCCTAAAAAGAATGGCTCAGTGAGAATGTGTATCGACTTTCGTGCGTTGAATGCCCTTACGGAGGTTGATTCGTACACGCTGCCTCGCCCTGATGATGTACAAGAGCACCTAGCGGGTTCGAAAGTGTTCAGTACACTCGATTTACAGTCCGGTTATTGGCAGTGCCTTCTTCGTCCTCAGGATATTCATAAGACAGCCTTTTGCCCAGGCCCTGGTTTTCCGCTCTATGAGTGGGTCCGCATGCCCTTCGGACTCTGCTCCGCTGGAGCCACCTTTCAACGTCTGATGGACCAAGTACTTAATGGACTACCCTTTGTTCGGGTCTATCTAGGCGACATCCTCGTGTTCTCGCCCGATGCTGAGACTCACGAAGACCATTTGAGACAAGTCTTCGCACGCCTGCGTGCGTGGGGCTTGACGTTGTCCGCCGAGAAGTGCGAGTTCGGTTGCCCTTCTGTGCCCTATTTAGGACACATTTTTGACGGGAACGGTATGAGACCAGATCCGACTAAGGTAGAGGCGATCTTGAGATGGCCTCGCCCTGGTAATGTTGCAGAAATAAGGTCCTTTTTGGGTCTCGCCGGCTACTACCGTAACTTCGTCCCTAACTTCTCGGACGTGGCACGACCAATTCAACGGCTGGTGTCGGAGGTCGGAAGTGAAACTTTGGCTTTGGATACCTACTGGGGACAAGAGCAAGAGGAGTCCTTCCGGGCCCTCAAGCTTCGTCTCGCAGCCCTGCCCTTCCTCGCTTACCCCGATTTTGGTATTCCCTTCGAGCTCTATACTGACGCAAGCGACTATGCCATTGGAGCTGTCCTTATGCAAGAAGGAAGGCCCTTAGGATTTTTCAGCAGGACGTTAACGGGCTCCCAGCTCAATTGGCATACCTATGAGAAGGAGGCGTACGGTATCCTACAAGCCCTGATTTACTTCCAACACTACCATATCGGTTACCCTTTGACGGTTACGGTATATACAGATCATGAGCCCCTGACT
>NW_003208130.1:0-1380 GCF_000006405.1 Perkinsus marinus ATCC 50983 | reverse complement strand
AGATACTATAGTTATCGAGGACTGCGCACTACGAAGAATCGTGGAATCTTACTGTCGAGAAATGGGTGTCCGAGAGTTGCAGACGAATTTATGGCGAATTTTCAGGCGCGCGGTAGTTCGGTTTTGCGAGGGGACGGAGGAGCTCCCTATGAGAGTAACGGAAGAGAGTCTCGTCGATTGGCTGGGCTTGCCAACCTACCCTGGAAATCGTTGGACACGTGGTATCTCTCCCTCGAGTGCATCGGTGGTTGGTTTGGGATGGACCGAGGCCGGCGGGACGATGCTGGAAGTAGAGTGCCTGCCGAGCTCAGAGTGGTTGATAACGGGGCAGGTGGGAGTGACGCTGCAGGAGACTGTCAGGATAGCGGCAAGTTGGAGCAAGATCACTAATCCTATGCACGTCAATATTGGCCCTGATGTCTCAGCAAGGAAGGACGGTCCTTCTCTCGGCCTAGCGTTAGCGGCACTGTTCTGGGCGCAGCGACGAGAGCGAACGGTTCCTCACGGGATTGGTTTCACGGGGGCGATAACGCTGAGTGGAGGAGTAGAGCGCGTTGGTGGTATCCGAGAGAAGGTGGTGGCTGCGAGTTTGGGAGGGCTAAAGGTGGTGGTGTTACCCAAAGCGAACAAGGCGGAGTGGAAGGCGATAGAAGATGGATTAAAGGATGGGTTGGAAGTTGTTTTCGTAGAGGACCTGACGGAGCTCGAAGGCTTGCTAGATGAGCTTGCGGAATTGAGAAGGGAAAGTTTCATGTATGAAGTGTGATGGTTTCTGTTAGCAGTCATTGAGGTTGCGTTTGACGGGACAGTATCACATTGGGGAGAAGACCGCTGCCTCTATGACGCCCATTGATCACACGGCCATACAACGAAGTTGCAAATATATTGAATGCTGAGTAGGCCGTTCGTGAAACTCAGAATCGGACTTCATTTTCCATTGTAAAGTGGTGCCGGTTTATGGTAGTCTCCAGCAGTGGATGAGGCATAATTCATGACTTCCTAGTGGTGGAATGTTACCACCGAAACTCTCGATCATGTTTTGAGAAACTCGTGTTTCGGAGGGGAAAAATCTCCAAGCCCGGTGGATGTCATTCCTTGATAACCTCGCATACTATAGTGAATAGAAAAAATCACCACAACACAGCTCACACAGAGTCATTGAAGACACTCAGTCTTCACTTCTGTCCTGAAGTACCACAAGGAGATACCTGTAGTAGACAGCGCAACTGTGCGCCTTTCATACTTACTAAGCATTGCTTAGCGTCGAGCATAGCTAAGAGCGTGTCTCGCACTGTTCTCCTCTAGGATAAGAACAGGTTTCGTCTTTGTCTTGGGAACCTGTGTTCATGAGCAGCCCGAGGGTGACGCTCACTACTAAAC
>NW_003204341.1:0-2223 GCF_000006405.1 Perkinsus marinus ATCC 50983 | reverse complement strand
CGATCCTTTGTTCTCAAGAGAGGATAGAGGCTCGAGTACTCATCAACTGCAGAGGTCTGACGGGGTCCATGCCCAGCGAGGTCAGACTACTCAGATGGCACTAGACCGAGGAGCTACTACGATGTAGTGAGGGAATGGTATTCGGTATTTGATACATTGAAAGAGCCTTTGTCGTTATGGTTAGGAGGTGGCTACATCGATGCCTCTCAGGTACGGAGGTGGGGCATGGAAGTTTACTGGTCGGCTTGATGAAATGGGTTCTCTCAGGGAATGCCAGGGTACTCTTATGCCTCCTACTCCTGCGTTGTGGTGGATTGACCTTTTCTCAGCTCTGCAGTGTTCAACGCTTCTTCGTGGTTCGAAGGCCGAGATGAGTTCGCCGTTGATACAACTCAACTTCGATGAGATTGAAGTTAGAGTCGCGGATCGTTCTGAGAGAGCAGCCGCTTCTAGATGAACCTATCGAGGTGAGATCATCTTCAGTCCAACTTGGGGCTGAGAATAGTTCTTCGGATTTTCAGGTGAGCTGCCGGGCTTTTATTCGAGAACTGTGGTCCACTAGATGGAATTATTGCATTGAATTACCAACTCTACCATTACTTAGATGAGGTTGCGTTCTGGGAGCGAGGACTCGGTGCGGACGTCTTTTCAGTGCTTTTCATCGAACGTAGTTCATGTCATTATGCGGGCAGAAATTTAAAGTTGTTTGTTACGGCGACTACGAGCTTGGGAAGACGCTAAGGCTCGTAGTAATGGGGGGCTGCCTTCGCATACAAGAAAGAAAAATAGACTTCATTTTGAAGCTCGCTGGAAGGGAATGAAAAAGCTGGATGTGTTGGACTCCGGTTTTCATTGAGCGGGAGACAATGGCCACGAAGTTCTCGCAGGACCATGGTAATATCATGTGTCGAACTCTGCTACTCACCCGCATGAGTGAGGTTCACTCATGTTGGATGGCTCATAAGCAATTAGTG
Organism: Perkinsus marinus ATCC 50983; assembly: GCF_000006405.1. Taxonomy (NCBI): domain Eukaryota; phylum Perkinsozoa; order Perkinsida; family Perkinsidae; genus Perkinsus; species Perkinsus marinus. Next base: position 1,249 of record NW_003204341.1, on the reverse strand, counting down.
ATTGCCTCTCAGTACGCCATAGCTTTGCAAAAAATACTTTTCCATGCCTTTTATACTGTATGCAATTACAAACATGCCGGCGGCATGTCATGCCGCACAGCCATGGCTCAGATCTGTGTGAGCTGATCGTAAGGTTACAGTTTACGATGCGGCTTGCATCTCACAGGTCTCTGACTGCTCACGTTCATCGTAGTTGCTCAGTTCAAATGTCTCCCATGATGTGTTACGTCGTGAGGGTCTCATCATGAAGTGTGGCTGAGCCACAGTTGGGCGCTAGTAGCTCGATAACTTGTGGTCATGGCTCCCCAGCTAGCAGCTAGTACTATTATCAATATGTTTATATACGTATATAGGTACCCTGAGAACTCGATCACCACGATAAGAATCTCTGATAAATATTGCTGAGCAATAACTGCTCTCTTTCTCTGCCGGATGGCTGCATTGTACTGGCCATTGACGGACACTTCAACTCGATCCGAGGCCCCGGGACTCTCATCGGAATTGCAGTGTCTACACACACCACACAAGGCAGACGGAAGGATCGGGTTGGAGTGTTGGTCCACTTGTTGTGGCGCTCTGCTTGAACGAAACTAAAAATTTATGAATTTCCTCTTGCGGAGGCTTCTATAGTATCATCACTATAATAGTGATGGCAAGACTACGAGCTTACTGACTACGCGTCAACCGAGTCACATCATCTCTGACGCTGCCCCAGGCATCATCACTGCCGTGAAGGAGGATTTCGGAGACGTAATTATCCAAAGGTGCAGCTTTCACCGCAAGGAGTCAAAGAAAGTGACTCTCTCCTTTCGTGTTTTACGATGCAAAAAGTTGTATACGCATTGTACGATACTCTTAGAAGAGCTGCGTACTCGGTGGCTCCAAGGCAAGCTACTGTAGATGAGAATGGATCTTTATTCAATCATTTCTAATGGAACTCTTATTCGTGACGATTTAGCTGTCAATTCAGCTGGCTCGAAATCGTTTCGCACTTGTCAACTTCGTTGTGATTCGAGTTGTGAGATTTTGGATGGCACCATTATGCGCTACATGCGAGTCGCATGATGCGATTCTACTTGCTTAATTAAACTCTAGTTGAGCGATTGCATCCGGTGTCCTCTGAAGCTGAGGAATGCATCAGATGAAATTCATTTGATGAATGACATCGGGTCAAAATATTCAGAATGAATAGGTGACCATAGAAATATCCCGCGATCTCATGGTCGACGTGACACTGTCACATACACTG
>NW_003200300.1:0-1108 GCF_000006405.1 Perkinsus marinus ATCC 50983 | reverse complement strand
GTGGGCTGCTAGTCCATTAGGGACGAGTCGCAGCTGAGGTTCTCATAGGGACGAGAAACAATGCTAGTCCTTTAGAGACGAGTCGCAGCTGAGGTTCTTATAGGGACAAGAAATACTCTACTGCTAGTCTATTAGGGACGAGTCGCAACTGAGGTTCTTGCGCACATAATCAGCCATAATCAAGAACCTTTCGTCAATAAGAACCCGTACCTGAATATGAGCCATGTTCAGGTTCTCATTGGGACGAGAAACGATGCTAGTCAATTAGGGACGAGTCGCAGCTGAGGTTCTCATGGAGACGAGAAACACGCAACTGTTAGTCCATTAGGGATGAGTGGCAGCTCATCCGGAGTCGCAAGCATCGGCAAACCCCGAAAAATTGTACAACTAATCCTTATGACAACTCTCCAAGGCCTAACCAAACGCCAGGTTTTACAGTCGGCTGCTAGTCTCTTAGAGACGAGTCGCAGCTGAGGTTCTTATAGGGATGAGAAACGCTCTACCGCTAGTCCGTTAGAAACGAGTCGCGGCTGCTATTGACCGGTTATGGACTACTAACCGAACGCCACTTTTTACAGTAAGATAACTTGTCTTATAGGGACGAGGAACGCGCCATTGTTAGTCCATTAGGAACGAGTCGCAGCTGAGGTTCTCGTAGGAACGAGAAACGATGCTAGTCTATTAGAGACGAGTCGCAGCTTAGATTCTTATGGGGACGAGAGACATGCCACTGTTAGTCCATTAGGAACGAGCCGCATCTGAGGTTCTCGTAGTAGCTAGTCCCGACGAGCATTCTACTGCTAGTCCCTTACGGACGAGTCGCAGCTGAGGTTCTCATAGGGACAAGAAATGCTGTTAGTCCATTAAGGATGAGTCGCAGCTGAGGTTCTCGTATCAGCTCGTACCGACGAGCATTCTACTGCTAGTCCATTAGGGACGAGTCGCACCTCAGGTTCTTATGGGGACGAGAAACACGTCACTGTTAGTCCATTAGGGAAACAACTCTCCAAGGCCTAACCGAGCAACACTTTCTACAGTGGGCTGCTAGTCTCTTAGAGACGAGTCGCAGCTGAGGTTCTTATATGAGCGAGAAACAATGCTAGTCTTT
>NW_003201143.1:0-1168 GCF_000006405.1 Perkinsus marinus ATCC 50983 | reverse complement strand
GATTAAGAATCCACGTGCCGTTGGGGACCCACTACTCTCTGCTCAAAAGCCAAGATTCATCCCGAGATACCGGCCTATCTCGCCTCATCTTCCTCATATGTTTGAGCGCCAGCGTTTGTGTCCGGCCCCATGTCCGATGTACAGGGCAGATCGTGTGACTGTAAAAACTCATAGAGTTATTCATCAGGCATTCTGATTCATCGATTCATTTATAGTTTCATCCATGTGCATCAACACATGTATTACATATCCTTTTCTACGAAGATGGTACACGTGTTCCCAAGTGTTTAGATGTAGAACACGAACTGTGAGTCAAAAATACAGCGTATCCTGTGCCGATCACATACGAGGCACGCCTCATCGCACTAGTCTCGCTTGGCCATGCCTAGTCGCATCTACCGGACTACGGAGTATGAACAACGTTGATTTTCGTACCGAACGTCGACACATTACCGCGATGCACACGCTTAGAAAGTCTCTAGTAGCGACAGGTCATCCCTTTCATGCCTTATTATGGTTTTCCAGCCAATGTATTCGTTCAGCAGGGGAGCTTTGCAGCAGCTGCTAGTAGTGTTATCGATGAGGATGAGCCCCATTACTCCACTACACCGCGTTTCAACGTGTCGAATGATTGCGTGAATTTATCCCCCGAACCAACTCGACTACTTGAACGCAACAATCCTTTTCTGCCTTCGACTTCAATAACTGCCGGCCCCAACTGCTATAGAGTCAGCCTTCCCCTCCAGAGCTGCATCCTCGGCTTCAGCAGTATGGAGCTTTTAGTCCATTCTCGACCCATTACTCCTGAATGGTCCGCTGTATCCCATTTCTCCATCATTGTCACAGTGGAGACTAGCACCCAATTTTGACGTACTCAAACACGACATCGTGAACTATTATCATCGAAACGATCCGAAACGGCTTTCGCGATGAAGCCACATGCTCTCATACCGATAATGTGCCTGGACGGCAACAGCCCAGAGACACATCACATGGGACTGCGAATCTAAAGGCCGAAGAACTCTGATACGTTCGACCGCCTCAAGCAACAAATCGTCCTCTAGAATGCATCCCTTCACGCTGGCCGACCAAAGGACAAGTGATAGATCCTGCGCAGTTCCGCGCAGTATAGCAGGTCTCAAGTCGACCATTTCATAACCAGGGTGCT
>NW_003211684.1:0-1320 GCF_000006405.1 Perkinsus marinus ATCC 50983 | reverse complement strand
GTAAGTTCAGTGTATTTAGCGCATGCTGAACGCGTGTGCAACGCTTTGTGGTGGCGGAAAATTCTCAAATCGCGCTCATGCGCCGAATTCGAGTCAAACAGGTTTTTCTGATTTGGAATAGCGTGTAAGGAGGTCCTCTCTAGTCAAGGGCCTCAGCATATGTAGTCCGACGGAAGTTGTCAACTTTAGCTTCTGTTTTCATCGTGTGTAGGTTAACCAGCTCGATGCTTTCGCATATTTTTCTCGCTACCTTCTCGAGCATACTGCTCGGAGGTGCCGCCGCTGGTATCGCCGGATTCTCTTCTAAGGTAAGGTTTTTCTTCGCTTGTCCTTCCAGCCTGTCCCTCACCGGGTGTCCTCCAAGTTAACGCTCCGTCTCCTCTCGCTCGATCAATGCATATCATATTCCGGTTTTGTATCATTCCTCAGAGAACGTGTTCTGACCTCTGCCATGCAATTCCCAATTGCAAATCCTCGTATTGCAAAAGTAATGCGGAGTTCAAGGAAACAGGAGTATGCCAAGCACTGTACGTTGATTGTCGGCTATTGAGGGTTCATCTTCAATTCTCCCGTGCTCAGATACTATAGAAGGGGCCCGTCTTATCCTGATGATATCTGCTATTTTGATGGAATAAGCGAGTGTCCAGAGAAGTACCCGGTACCCTGTCCTTCTAAGCACGTGACCACGGCGGCTCCGCCTTCTACCACTACTCCGTGCCCGACACAGCCTCCTACTACTACACCCTGTCCGACACAGCCTCCTACCACTACACCGTGCCCGACACAAGCTCCTACTACTACACCGTGTCCGACACAAGCTCCTACTACTACACCCTGTCCGACACAGCCTCCCACTACTACACCGTGTCCGACACAGCCTCCTACTACTACACCGCGTCCGACACAAGCTCCTACTACTACACCCTGTCCGACACAGCCTCCCACTACTACACCGTGTCCGACACAGCCTCCTACTACTACACCGTGTCCGACACAGCCTCCTACTACTACACCGTGTCCGACACAAGCTCCTACTACTACACCCTGTCCGACACAGCCTCCCACTACTACACCGTGTCCGACACAGCCTCCTACTACTACACCGTGTCCGACACAGCCTATCACTACCCCATATCCTACAACTGCAAAAACTACTACGACCACCACAAAGATGACTACGACTACGTCCAGTAGTACATACCCACCATGCCCGACTACCACTACCCCATATCCTACAACTACAAAAACTACTACGATCACCACAAAGATGACTACGACTACGTCCAGTAGTACATACCCACCATGCCCGACTACCACTAC
>NW_003213068.1:0-1221 GCF_000006405.1 Perkinsus marinus ATCC 50983 | reverse complement strand
CCCAACTGCAGCACCCCTTGGCTAGATTCTAGCCACTAGAATCACAATCCCCAGTACCTCCATTCCCATTGACCCGCATATTCGCATTTTATGCTCAGAACTTTGTCCACTCCTCAGCAAACTGTACGAGAGTAGCCCCAGAAATAAAGGTCGAAAGAAAAACATTACCAAACTACAACCTGTACACTCAGTAAAGCCGACTTAGCAGTACGAAGATGGATAATCCAATATGTCGTGATCTACTCAAAACGTTCCCAATCATTCCCAGTTCATCTCCGAATGTACTACATTCAATGTAGCCGATGAACTTTCGATTCGGCAATCACTTCGTAAGAAACCAAAACCTTCCGCATAGTTGATCTTCCTAAAAACATCTTGCGCACTTGCAAATTCTTAAGCAAAGATTTGCCCTGAGATATCAACCTCAGACGACACTGTGAAACCGTTAAGGCGAGCGAATGCTCTGCCCTGCAAAGGCGGGCATTGCCCTGAAAAAAAGGAATTACTCCCTCGCACTGACTTGCCGCGAGTGCATACAAGATCGCTAACGTGGAGTGACCGGAAACAGTTACCGCATTTCCGGAAGAAGTTTTCCTCATACCCGCGTGGTTTCGACCGCTTCCAGTGGAAGCTTTCCACTGCTAATCCCCTGCTGCGTCACTCGCATCTACTAGTGAGGTTAGTTATGAAGAATCCACTCGAAGTGTGAGACCGGAGTTTTTCTTCGCTCGTCGTTCAGGACGTTCTGAAGGCCACTGAAGAGGGCTCCAGCAATGTCCATCATCGGAACTTGAATCGCTAGACCTGCTGTTCACTTCCGCCGATGATTCATTATAATCTGCGGAATGTATCTTACAAAGGTTATAATAACCTTGATAGTGCCCAGGAACTGAACAGGTGTAAATTACACCGTGTAATCAATGTTGTTGAGCCGTCAGTGTTCACGAGGGAATCCCAAAGCATAAATTGCAGCCAGGACAAGGACAAATGGAAAAAATAGCACATGCTATAATAACAAACGCCCGAGTCCACTTCGCAATCATAAAATGACCCCCAAAACGTGTGTCAGTTCATAGTCCAACGCCGTGACCGGCCTGACTAGGCGTGATGCGAACATGCTCGCCAGTGGCTAGTGGCAACATGGTGAGTTCTTCGTTGCGTTATTCAGTAAGCCTGAACGCTGCCATGACTCTCAGAAATACCCTCACTTATTAACACTTA
>NW_003215654.1:0-1752 GCF_000006405.1 Perkinsus marinus ATCC 50983 | reverse complement strand
TTACAGACTTGATTAGGACAGACTCCAGGGCAACCTCTACCTCAGATCCAGTTAGGAAAACGAAAGTACTCTTTCAGCGTAGATGAAGTCGAAGCTCGACCTGGATGAAGCAGACTTTCATGGAGCATCAGAATAACTCGTTGCCGTAGAGAAGCCGGTAAATACGGCACACCGTCGTAGTACACCAGGTCATCATAAACATCAAACTTAGGAGAAGCATCGCAATCGATGTTCTCAGCAGCTTGCGCTTCGAGCAACTCTGCATGACTAGGCCACCATCGGGACTGACCACCCTCGTTCCCCCAGCTGTTTACAAAGACAGCTGCACCTAATGGGAGCTTAGCGGTCAGGGACTTCGGTAGCCTTGTTAGAGAATCTGATAGATTCTTCTCTGAACAGATCCACTGCACATCAAGAGTAAGATCATACTCACGTATCAACGCACGAATAACAGAGAGACGTCGATCGATGAGGAAATTATACATCCCTGATGCACATCGTGGAACGCTTCGCTCCGCTGTGTTCGAGACGAGACGATTCCAACATGAAATCTATGGATTTGAGACACCTTTCTCACGTGTTGAGTCCTATGTCTATCAACTCCTCTGACTGGCATAACATGGTGGAGAACCTCGTTGGCTTCCTGGGTCTCCGAGATGCTACCCAACTACGCTGGGTAACACAAGACGAGCTTCAGGCTGCTATCGGTGTTGACTCTATTCCTCTTTCTGATCGAGCGACTTATCGACAGATCTTCTGCCACTATTGTATCGACTGCAATCCTGCTTCTTCACGAGGTCCTACTTCTCCCAGATCGACCCTCCTCAGTGGGCCCTGGGGTCGTCTCTCTAACCCAGATGATAGTGCTGACCTTGGGAACCGTACCCGAGAGTAAGGTCACCTTAATGCTATTCCTATCCCGGGCAAACGCCCCTATGGTGTTCACGAAGATGGCAGATCGGTGACGTGGTTTTTGTCTTCCATACATTTACAGACGCAGATCTACGAGCTCTCACCTCGTCAAAGCTGGTTGTTTTTCACCAATGCACTCGCAGAGACTCCTCGGAATTCCATGATTGTTGCCGTTCGCGCGGCGGTTGGCCCGAATTGGTTACTCGACTTTGCCGCTATGCTACAAGCCGGAGCCTCTTGGTGCCTCACAGAATACAACAAAAGCGACGACCATTGCAAGCTCGACGAGCGACTCTCCTCGACGACCCAAACGACGACTGAAACTCCGTTGGCTTACCTCGATCGTCTCTGAGGTGTTGTAGCAGAGGCGGAAGCCTGTGGGTACTCTGTTACTCCCTCTCAAGCACTACTTCATTACCGTACTGGTCTTGTTCGACGTCACGCAGAAGTAGCTAACAAGATATGCACTGACTGCAAGACAGCTTCGGAGGTAGCCCATAAACTCACTGATTACTGGCTGTACAACACTCCATCTCCAGCCGTCTCGTCTACCCCCAAGAAGGTGTTCTTCAGAGTTGATCAGCCGTCTCCGAGACCTTCCAGTGTAGACAGTGACATACCATCGCCACCTGGGCCTCGTCGTCTTCAAGCACTTGATCCAAGTGTAAAGCAGCGCTGCGAGCAGCAAGGTATCTGTTTCAGTTTTGCTCGAACGGGAACGTGTCGTCGAGCGACTTGTTCGTTCAAGCACGACTCAGTGGCAACTAAAGCGTCTTCTGCTACTTCTTCCCCAAGCTCGTCTACGTCTACGAAGCTGCTCATGCTGTCTGCACATCTTCG
>NW_003209512.1:0-1784 GCF_000006405.1 Perkinsus marinus ATCC 50983 | reverse complement strand
TCCGTAGCTAACGTGTGCATGCGTCAAACGATCGATTATATTCAGAGTCTTCGACTCGATGAAGATCTGACAAATGAAATACGACAGTGCAATAAATAATCTGATTCTTTCGACAAAGAATCCCTCGATAGTTTCGAGGGATAAAAGCGCGAAGAAGTGAAGAAGCGCCATTCCGCGTAAAACGCGTGAGCGATTTCGCGAAAACCTGTGGAGCTCGTGGAATGGGAAATGCAAAAACCCGTTCTTTAATACACGTGCGAATGACGCTCAGCTCCACGCTAAATTACTCGAAACGAGGTAGTGCATGAGAAAATCCAAGATCCTGAAATAGCTTCAGTGGAGCTGTTTCACATCGTCCCGAAATTGCAACTTATCGATCTTAAGAATATAATACTATCAAACGGGACAAATAATCTCTAGGTGGACACCGCGCCGATTTCGCCAAGAAACAAATCCATCGCTCTAACAAATTTCTCGCGCAAAATCAAACCGGCTTCACCTGCGGCTAGAGTACAAGAGCAGTTGCTGATGATCGGAGCACATAGCTCGATGACTAATCATTCGAGATCTTGCTGACTTGAATTTCTTCAAGTGTCAGCACGTATGATAGTCCGTGACTGTTTTAGAGCCGAGATGATTTACCTTGTTGCCTCGTTGCGATGTCACTAGCCATCTTGGCTCAAGTTGTATTTCCATTATGTCCCTGAGAGCTAGTTCCAAATCAAAGGCCTCTGCTACGCGTTACGGTAGTGGGAATGTAACTCGAGTACAAGAGGGTGCTGCTGATCCTACGATATTTGTTGATTCTACGACACCATTAGGTCTTACGATACCTGTTGATTCTACGACAAGCAAAGCGCTCCACACCAAGACCGACGCAAGATCGCTGAGGTCGACGATTCCCCGAATCCACTAGACTCAATCCGGTAGACATAGAGCAAAATAATTACCGGATCTTAGCTTGTTGTTTATCGTAGCAACTACTGGAGTGTATCTTACCGTTACTGAGCAAAATGATTAATGGGCGAGCGATAATCAGAACTGCTCACACTGGGGCCTCCATGAGCTCTAGTTCGAGCCAAGTTCAGGCTCTTATTGGTGCTTATAGGTCCGACCACGGTATTGAACCTGCGCCATGATGGTACGCGATGGCGCCGCCATCCGTAATTAACCCAATCTATACTTGTTGAACATCCGAACTCATAATGGGACTACACAGAATGATAGGTTGAGTCGTAACCGCACATCACGCACAGTATCATACAGAGAAAATTGTGGAAAGTTATAGCGGGAAACATTCAGCGCAATCATTGCCTGCTGTACTTGCCGGTTGTCACGCTCTAATAGTACAGGTGATGCACCTTGATGTTTGCGTTTCTCCTCCTTCAAGTCTTTCCTCTAACGTAACATCAGTGATGTTTGAGGTACTTGCGGTGTGTACGAAAGTACTGAGTACTTTTGAGAGTACTCAGTCTCACTCAAACGAGTGTGACACTGCAGATTCCGCGCGCACAACGAACCGGGCTTAACCGCGCTACGACCCTGCCTTACTCAAGATACAAAATTTTCACGGCAATTGATGTTCCTATGTGCGAAAAAGAAGTTACCATTAATTCGCAATCGAAGTTCCTGAATCTCTTTGCCGAAAATGGAGTCCCTAAACCGATATGTTGACGAAATTGTAGAGAATGTCATGTATAGGCCGTACAATGCGGGATAACTCGAGCTACGTGCCGTGTGCGTCTGCGTGCTACTTTCGCACGCAGACCCAAGTTCTGGTATGC
>NW_003202254.1:0-926 GCF_000006405.1 Perkinsus marinus ATCC 50983 | reverse complement strand
GGAAAATTATTGATTCATATACTTAATTTGTGCGCCACTTTAGCTTAGTGGTAGAGCGTCTGCTTCGTAAGCAGAAGGTCGTCAGTTCAATCCTGGCAAGTGGCTTACAGCAGCATTAGGCTCTAGTCGGGTATGAGGAGCAGGAACAGGTTTGCTCACTCCGCAAAGGATACAGGAAGATTATTGATTTATGCACTTATTTTGTGTGTCACTTTAGCTTAGTGGCAGAGCGTCTGCTTTGTAAGCAGATGGTCGTCAGTTCAATCCTGGCAAGTGGCTTATAGCACCATAAATTTTTGGTCTGGTACGAGAACCAGGAGCAGGATGGCCCATTCTGTGAACGGGACAGGAAAATTATTGATTCATATACTTAATTTGTGCGCCACTTTAGCTTAGTGGTAGAGCGTCTGCTTCGTAAGCAGAAGGTCGTCAGTTCAATCCTGGTAAGTGGCTTACAGCAGCATTAGGCTCTAGTCGGGTATGAGGAGCAGGAACAGGTTTGCTCACTCCGCAAAGGATACAGGAAGATTATTGATTTATGCACTTATTTTGTGTGTCACTTTAGCTTAGTGGCAGAGCGTCTGCTTTGTAAGCAGATGGTCGTCAGTTCAATCCTGGCAAGTGGCTTATAGCACCATAAATTTCTGGTCTGGTACGAGAACCAGGAGCAGGATGGCCCATTCTGTGAACGGGACAGGAAAGTTATTGATTCATATACTTAATCTGTGCGTCACTTTAGCTTAGTGGCAGAGCGTCTGCTTTGTAAGCAGATGGTCGTCAGTTCAATCCTGGCAAGTGGCTTATAGCACCATAAATTTCTGGTCTGGTACGAGAACCAGGAGCAGATGGCCCATTCTGTGAACGGGACAGGAAAATTATTGATTCATATACTTAATCTGTGCGTCACTTTAGCTTAGTGGTAGAGC
>NW_003216340.1:0-1090 GCF_000006405.1 Perkinsus marinus ATCC 50983 | reverse complement strand
AGTTAAATTTCGCGGATTCGATTACTAGGGCCAGGTTGGATTTTGGAAGAAGTATCAAGGCGAATGATGTGTTGGCTGCTATGGATTCTCCGAAAGTGATTTATGACTATCGAGAGACGATTGGTGAAGAAAAGGGGGTTGATGAAGATGCATTCATCGGAGTGATGGCTCTGACTGTTGATGGTATCGATTTACCCTCTGTGCAAGGATTGAATGATGATCAAGCAGAAGAGTTAACGGGATTAATGAGGTATGTCTCCCCTGATGGTCGGTATGACGAAGGATTGTTAAATGATGAAGGGTTTGAAGAAATAGTAGCCCGATGTGTTCGAAGGTGTCAAGAAGTAGATAGCGAATTGGGTCAGTTCCGACTGTATTTGAAGGGTGAAGTATCGAGGTCACAGTTGGGATTGAAGGCGAATATCCTAGCAAGACTAGGAAGGATATGCTATGTGGATACCGATGGTTTACTACACCGGAGACCCAGCAGTTCGGATGACTCTAAGCGCCAGTATGGTAAAGGGGTACTTTACCTAGGCGAGACGGGTTACGCTGCTAGCGTTGTACGGATTTTGTCGGCCATATACCATTGATCACTTTTAACTTTCCCTGAAATCCTAGAACGAACCGTACGACAAGCACGTTCCTTAATCTTCACAATGTTCCCAACTGGGTTCCGTTGACCCGAATGATCAACGACTCTATTCGAACTCTTGCCACTACGAGTCAATACCATCGTGACTAGTAAACACAATGCCTAACTCGTATACAATACCGTAAACTAATCCCTGACTAAGATACCGTTCAGACGAAGCTTAGCCACTAGCGAATGATATACCTCAAATCACAGTAAATCACTCTGAGCCTGGGCTCAGGTCCAACGTAAGCAAACGAACGTCGTTGCGAACGCCTAACCCTAGGGTTCACGCACCCTTGGGAACAGCACGCATGCACAAATCTGTGACGCGAATCATCGAGGCTAGCACAATAGACAGCAGACAGTAAATACCGTAATAAAAGTACAGTAAATACCGTAAAACAAGACGACCAATCAACCATAAGAGTTAACAGGTCTCCGTGCCTTGCGCTG